>NW_025814828.1:3955000-4202500 GCF_022079265.1 Lynx rufus
TCTCAATGCCAACAGTACTATTGCTTCTCTGGCTTCGAGCCCATGCTTCCCTCATTGACCATAGTTAATTCGAGGTCACCGTGCAGAGTGTGCTTGCATGGGGCAGCTGTGATGGCCATCTTCTCCATCCCCAAATTTCTAGCCTGTAGAAGAGTACGTGCTGCAAAGCACTACTCATGAAGATCTGGCAGGGGAATAACTATGTAACTAGCTGTGCCAGTGCACTGGACAGCTTTGGCATGCTCCAGGTATACCTGTCTGACCCAGGAGTCTATCCCAAGACTGCAAATGTTCTCACAGGATTTTCTTTACAGCAGTGGGATTGAGATGCAGGTGGGCTTTGAATAAAGAGAGCCATGCAGCACGGTGGCCACACTGCCTCCTTTTCCTGGCCGTGGTGATGGCAGGGCATCTGCAGATGGACAGTGACGAGCACATTCAAGAGGACACTCAGGCTAGATAGGTAGTCCCTGGGTGCCCCTTACGAACCAAATGAGAAATGGCCATAAAGCCCATCAAGCTGCATAAAGCCATTCTTCCTGCCCCTCGGATAGGGGAGCCTTGGCCCAATGGTCTAAGTAGGGCTCAGCATACATTATGAAGAAATCTATTTTTAATAATTTTTTGTATGGTTAAATTATCCATTGAAAATGTCATGGTCACACCATTGAGAAACCTCTTGATTCCCAAAACACTAAAATTAAATCAGTGGGGTTTCAAAGCACAGTACGCTTTTCTATCTTCATTTCCAATATAATGAATATGTTTAATATTTTCTCCCCTTTGGCTCAAAATAGAACCTTAAAAAATGTCATCCATGAGAAAGATCATGGGGAGGGAGAGGGGGAAAGGGAAAGAATGAGTGAGGAAATGAATGAAGGATGTTCTCAAAATAGAAAACAAACATACTTGAAAGAAGGAAACAAATGACAGAGAAAGGAAATAAATTTCAAAATATGGAAAATGAATCCTTAAAATAGCAGATGAAAGAACCAGCTTGAGAATATTTTTTTAGAATACCATTTTTCAAAGTAATGTTTCTTATTATAAAATAATGCTCATTCATTGCAAAACACCCAGCAAACAAAGAGAAGCATACAAAGGGAGTAGAAATCATTCAGAGGCCACCCTACAGAGAAAAACATTGTAATATTTTTGGGTATTTCTTTCAAATCCTTTTTATATTCCTTTATTTTTACGAAATGGGGGCATACTCTAAAATGCTTTTATATTCTACTTGTTTTCATTTAATATTTTGTTGTGAAGCTGCCCCATGTAAAATAGTACTTGAAAACATGACTTGATTCATTATCTTGGGAGTCAGTAAAGCACAATTAATGGGCCAAATATTGACCACCATCTGTTTTCACATAGCCCACATGTTAAGGGTAGTTTTTATACTGAAATCAAACAGCTGAAAAAATAAAAATAAGAATAACTGTTCATGACACATGAAAATTATATGAAATTCCCCTTTAAGTGTCCAAAAATAAAGTCTTATTGAACACAGCCATGACCTTTCATTTTTCCTTTATGTATTGACTATGGCTTTTTTTTTTTTTTGTCTCACAAGAGTAGTTAGGTAATTGTGATAGAAACTATATGATACTCAAAAGCTCAAATATTCACTATTTGGATTCTTACTGAAAAAGTTTGCTGACCCCCCAATCTATATAATTATATAGCCTCTGCATATATCACAATTTACATATTTTATAATTGTTTCCCTATTAATGAGCATCATGGAGCTTTTCCTTGCTATTTTCGGTAATTTGGTTATGAGTTTTCTTGACCTAAATTATGGTTGACATCCCCTGAATATTTTTCTGGGTAATTAATTATGGACCAAAGGCCATAATTAATGGATATTTTTACACCTCTTGATGTATTATCCTCCAGAAAGGCAGAAAGCGTGTATCCTGTTCCATGCCAATGGTGCTTAGTAAAATTGGGGGCTCTGAATTGGCACCATGGTGCTTCCTCCATGGAGGTCTATCATCTCCAACCAATACACAAATACAAAATTATTAGCTGTCTTTTCTCTCTATAATTCTTACAACTCTTTCTCATGGCATTGGTAGCTAGGAAATTATCTACATCCAACTGTACCATGCACCTAGAATGCCACACAACTTTCAGCTTAACATCCAGTGGACATTTTAACCAGTAAAATAACCCATGTGTTTGTTTGACCTCCGGAAAGCAATCATTCCAGGCAGTCATCAGAAAAGAGAATATAACAACAGAGATCCCTGCTAAGGCAACGGAGCAGACAGATTGATGAGGCAAACTGGCCACAGAGCAGAATGCAAGGCAGATGGTTCCTCGTCCTAGGCTAGGCAACGAGAATTATCAGCAATTATAAAGAATTCAAGTTGCCGTGGAAGTCAGCTCTTTGCACTCCATCTAATGGAATATCAGAAACAAAGGCAACTAGATATCACCATGGTTTGGTCTGTTAATTTGACAGGTGACAATGGTGTGGTGGCCATTTGTATTACTTCTGTTATTTGCCCCATATATTACTGGGAAGGTTATCTTTGTACTAGTTTGTAAGATCTCTATATTTTAAGATGATAAATGTTTTATCTCCTAAGTACATTTTGTGTAAGACTTCTACGCATTTCTCATGAGTTTTTGATATGTATGACTTGTAAATGGACAACACTGGGTTAAGTGAGACTAGGCAAGACTGTTTAATGCAAGACTTCACAAAGCCTTTAATATGATAAGGTGAATTCTGAATCAACAGGTGGGATTGCCAAATGTGGCATTTGCTAAAATTATTGACAATGGGCAAATCTGTTTCCTAGGCATCTTTCAGAATATGCTTTAATGTTTTGTAGCTAAATTTGGGGAATCTGTGGTAGGAATCAGGAGATATAGAGAATATTCTGAAAAGATATGGAATCCTACTGAAAAACAAATAGCATTAATTAAAAATAGTAATAAAAAAGGGGTGCCTGGGTGGCTCAGTCAGTTGAGCTCCCGACTTTGGCTCAGGTCATGATCTCATAGTTCTTGAGTTCGAGCCCCGCATTGGGCTCTGTGCTGACAGCTTGGAGCCTGGAGCCTGCTTCGGATTCTGTGTCTCCCTCTTTCTCTCTCTGCCCCTCCCCTGCTCATGCTCTCTCTCTCTCTGTGTCAAAAATAAGTAAACATTAAAAAAAAAAGAAGTTTGGAAACATTAATAAAATGGCTGAATACAAAATAAATATAATAAAACAACAGTTTTCCTAAGTATAAGAAACAACTAGTTTTAAAATATTATCTTTAAAAAGGGCCTACAACTGGGGCACCTGGGTGGCTCAGTCGGTTAAGCATCTGACTTCAGCTCAGGTCATGATCTCATGGTTTGTGGGTTCGAGCCTCATGTCAGGCTCTATGCTGATAGCTCAGTGCCTGGAGCCTGCTTCAGATTCTGTGTCTCCCTTTCTCTCTGCCCCTCCCCTGGTCATGCTTTCTCTCCCTCTCTCTCTCTCTTAAAAATAGATAAAACCAAAAAAATTAAAAAGGGCCTACCCCAATAGAAATTAAAACAAAAATAATCTAGACATAACCTTATTAAGAAATATATAAAGCATATCTAGAAAAATATAAAAACTTTACTAAGCAATATAAAATGACTTGCACAAACAAAAAAATCATGCTCTAGGATTCAAAATATGAATATTTTAATTATTTCCATTGAAAAACTTGTCCAAATATATTGTAGATTTACACAATGATAATAAAAATCCTCAATGGATATTTTTAGAAACATGTAATGTTTTTTCTAAAGTCCATCTGAAAGTAATAAGTAATCCTATTGGTTAAAACCTTTAAAAATTAGTAAGAGAAGACTATGGTGATGGAGCAAATTATTTTATGTACAAAGACCATATATGATTCACACATATTTAGCCAAAAAGAGACATTAGACTCCTTTGTGCATACTATATGAGCTGCATTTCCCAATTAGAGATATCACAAGTGTCAAAGTCTCTGTAGAAGAGACAAGGGGCTAAAAAAAATGTCCTCAAAGAAAATAATGGCTGAAAACTTCTCCAGCTTGAAGAGGATGAATTCCATTAAATCCATGCCAAGACATATCTTAATTAAACTTAAATTTTTTTAAATGTTTATATTCTGAGAGAGAGAGAGAGAGAGAGAGAGAGAAGAGAGAGAGAGACAGAGAGACACAGCATGAGATGGGGAGGGGCAGAGAGACACAGGGAGACACAGAATCTGAAGCAGGCTCCAGGCTCTGAGCTGTCAGCACAGAGCCCGACACGGGGCTCGAACTCACAAACCATGAGATCATGACCTGAGCTGAAGTTGGACGCTTAACTGACCGAGCCACCCAGGCACCCCTTAAGTAAACTTCTGAAAGAAAGCTAAAACTAAGACAAATCTTGAAAGCAGACACACACACACACACACACACACACACACACACACACACACACCTTATCCATGGATAGGGAATCAAATGAGAGCAGATTCCTCACCAGAAACAATGGAGGCCACTTGCAAGTGGCATGATATTTTCAGATGCTGAAAGAAAAAAACACTGTCAATGCAGAATTCTATATTCAGTGAAAATATCCTTCAGGAATGAACAGGAAATTAAGGCATTCTCAGATGAAAGAAATCTAAGAGAATTTGTCAATAGCAAGTGTACACTAAATAATTGCTACGAGAAATTCTCTAAAAAGAAGGGAAATGGTAAAAGAGGAAATCAGGAAGGAAAAAAGTACAACATACAAAAATATGGGTAAATATGGGGTTTTTTTCTTGACTGTTCTAATTTTTGAGGGTGGGAGCAAAAACTAGAACATTGATGTCATACTTAGTTTCTGCTGAAAGAATACTTAAGACATTTATAATATAAAAGGAGAAGGTTAGGGGAGACAAAGTTTGTATACTTCACTAAAACTGATAAAATGGTGACATCAGTAGGCTGTGAGAGTTATGAATATATAATATGATATCTAGAGAAACCACCAAAAAGCTATACAAAGAGATACACTAAAATCACTATGGATAAACCCAAATGAGATTCTAAATAAAGTTCAAGTAACCCAAAGGAATGCAGGAAATAGAAAACAGAGCTAAGAAAAAAGTGGCATAATTAACCCTTAACATATCAAAAATTATATCAAATGTAAATGATCTAAATAGACCAGTTAAAACACAGAGACATAGGCATCCACTTATGATAAATATTCTCAGAAAAGTAGAATAGAGGGAAACTTTCTCAACTCCAAAAAAGACAGGCATATACTTGTAGCTAACAGTGTATTTAATGGTGCAAAGCTGAATGCTTTCCCCTAAGATACAGAACAAGGCAAAGACACCTACCCTCACCATCTTACTCAACTTAGTGCTGGAAGCTCTAAGAAAGAAAATGGCATACAGTTCAGAAAGGAATAAATAAAACCATTGTTAGTCCTGACACCAAATCATGAACCATAAAAGAAATCATTGATAGATTAATCTTCTTCAAAATTTAAAACGTTGGCTCTATGAAAGACCCTGTTAAAGGATAAAAAGACAAAGCTATAGGGTGGGAGAAAATATCTGTAAACCATATATCTGACAAAACACTTGTATATAGAAAGTATAAAGGACCCTCAAAACATTAACAGTGAAAAGCAAATAATCCAATTAGACCAGGTTCAAGGACATAAATAGACATTTCACTGAAGAAGAGATACAGATGGCAAATTACAACACGAAAAGATGTCCAACTTTATTAGCTATTGGAGAAATGCAAATTAAAACCACAGCAACCGGCACCTGGCTGGCTCAGTCAGTAGAGTATGCAACTCTTGATGTCAGGGTCATTAGTTCAAGCTGCACGTTGGGCAGAGAGGTTATTTAAAAAATAGATAAGTAAGGGGCACCTGGGTGGCTCAGTCGGTTGTGTCTGACTTTGGCTCAGGTCATGATCTCATGGTTTAGGGGTTTGAGCCCCATGTTGGGCTCTGTCCTGACAGCTCAGAGCCTGGAGCCTCCTTCAGATTCTGTGTCTCCCTCTCTCTCTGCCCCTTCCCACCTCATTATCTCTTTCTCTCTCTCTCTCTCTCTCTCTCTCTCTCTCTCTCTCTCTCTCAAAAAATAAGCATTAAAAATTAAAAAAAACAAGTAAAAGGATATTAATGAAACTAATTTTATAACAAAAAACAAGTAACATACACCAAAACATTTAAAATAAAAAACATTGACAGTGCCTAATGCTGGCAAGGATGCAGAGAAATTGAATCACTCATACATTGCTGGTGTGGGGTGCAAAACGGTAGAGGCACTCTGGAAAACAGCTTGGCAGTCACTCAAATAATTGAACATACAACTAACATACAACCCAAAAACTGCACTCCTAGGCATTTTTCCCAGGGATATAAAGACTATGTTCACGTAAAAACTTGTATGTGAATGTTTACAGAAGGTTTATTTGTGATAGCTGAAAACTGGAATGGCATATGACTGGCTCAATTGGGATAGCAATCGACTCTCGATCTCAGGGTCAAGAGTTTGTTTGAGCCCCACATTTGGTGTAGAGATTACTTTAATTTTTTTTAATTAAAATGAAGACAAAAACTGGAAACAATGCAGACTTCCTTCAGTGGGTGAATGGCTAAACACTGTGGAATGTCTTTACCCTGCAATATGAGTCAGAAATCAAGAGACAAACTTTGGATACAAGGAACAACCTGACGAATCTCCAGAGAATTATACTGAATGAAAGAAGCCAATCGCAAAGGTTATGCTCCTACTTGGATAATGCTCTGGAAATGACAGTATTGCAGACATGGAAAACCAATTAGTGGTTGCCAGGGGTTAAGGGAAGGGTGGGAGCAGGTGGGAAGGGGGTGTGGCTACCATGATGTTTCTTGGTGGTGATGGAAATATTATGTCTTGAGTGTATTAATGTCCCTGTCCCAGTTGTGATGTTGTACGATAATGTTGCAAAATATTACTACTGCAGGAAACTGGATACATGGTACACGTTATATCTCTATTATTTCTTAAAACTCAAGGTCTATAATTATCTCAAAATAACATGCTTAACTAGAACAGAAAGGAATAAAGTCATTATCAAAAACAGCAGCAAAGAAGATCCTTTAAGTGGATGGAAGCACATTCGTGATATGTTCATTAAAATGCTATATGATAAACCACAAGAGACTCTTAAATACAGAGAACAAACTGAGGGTTGATGTTGGGGGGGGTGGGTTAAATGGGCGATGGGCATTAAGGAGTGTATTTGTTGGGATGAGCACTGGGTGTTGTATGTGATGAATCACTGAATTCTACTCCTGAAACTGTTATTACACTACATGTTAACTAAGTTGGCTTTAAATAAGATTAAAGGGGCGCCTGGGTGGCGCAGTCGGTTAAGCGTCCGACTTCAGCCAGGTCACGATCTCGCGGTCCGGGAGTTCGAGCCCCGCGTCAGGCTCTGGGCTGATGGCTCAGAGCCTGGAGCCTGTTTCCGATTCTGTGTCTCCCTCTCTCTCTGCCCCTCCCCCGTTCATGCTCTGTCTCTCTCTGTCTGAAAAATAAATAAACGTTGAAAAAAAAAATTAAAAAAAAATAAATAAATAAGATTAAAAAAAAAAAGGTGGACGAAATTTTGAGTAGTGCTCCTAGATATTTTGGGTATGTCTTTCTCCACAGAATGTATGTTCCCTAAGAGGCAAGATTATACTACGTCTTCCATCTTAGGAATTCTTGGACCTGAAAAGTACATTAATTCTTCCATGCCTACATGAGCAACATCCAATAAGAACAAGTGATAGCTTTTTAATCACCGGACATCTTCCAGTAAAACATTTCCACACACAGAGCTTGCCTACGTAAACAGCTATCAAAGATATCAGAATGAATATTCATCTTGAATCAACAGCCCTTTTCTTCTTTGAAGTACAATACCAATATTTACACAACAACTCTTCAGCTAGGTGAAATAATGATGTGCTATTTAAGAAATGAAGGGGGTAGGGGTGCTTGGGTGGCTCAGTCAGTTAAGCGTCCGACTTCGGCTCAGGTCATGATCTCGCGGCTCATGAGTTCTAGCCCTGCATCGGGCTCTGTGCTGACAGCTTGGAGCCTAGAGCCTGCTTTGGATTCTGTGTCTCCCTCTCTCTCACCCCTCTGGCTCTGTCTCTCTGTCTCTCTCTCTCTCTCTCAAAAATAAATAAACATTACAAAAATTTAAGAAATGGAGGGGATTGAAATACTAGGAAACCTCAACTATGCATATAAGAGATTAAAATGTTTATATTAACGTAAAAAATAAGTTAAACAGTATTTAAAAAATAAGAATAAATAAAATGGTATATGCCATTTAAACAATTGTCACAATATATAACAATTTTATCAAGAATTTCTGAGAGGCGCCTGGGTGGCTCAGTCGGTTAAGCATCTGACTTCGGCTCAGGTCACGATCTCACAGTTTGTGAGTTTGAGCCTGGTGTTGGGCTCTGTGCTGACAGCTCAGAGCCTGGAGCCTGCTTCAGATTCTGTGTCTCCCTCTCTCTCTGCCCCTCCCCTGCTTTCATTCTCTCTCTCTCTCTCTCTCTCTCTCTCTGTCAAATATAAATAAAAACATTTTAAAAACAATTTAAAAAGAATTTGTGAGATTCTTCTTCACTTAGCTTTGTCTTTTCCATACAAATGTTACACTGAAAACTAGAAAAATTATATTCCCATGGCCCAGCATTGTAAGGTTGTGGAACTGTTTAGTGTAGCTAAGCTAACGTTACATAAAGAATCTGATCAGCAAGGACATGTGTTGTGTCCATTGTTAACAAACTGAAAACCAGTGCCGTTATTGCTTGCCGTGCACCCGCCAGAGAAAGGGGCTGATTGGTATTAGTCTTGCTATGTGTCTAAATTCTTGCTGTATTATGGACCTAGTTCATTAATGAGGCCCTGCACTGTCCTGAATGAAGACGTCACAGGAGGGGAGCTACTTTCTGTTTTATTTTCCTCATTAGCTGGTGGTGAATGTGGAATCCACAGTTGGACAGAAATAATAACCCATTTTAATGGACTCACCCTGTTCCTAACGAAGACACAATGAAGCCACTTCACCCTTAGTAGCAGCTGCCCTTTACCCAGCTTGGAACATAGTGCCACGGTCACTTCACGCTTGGCCACAGAGCATGGACGGACTCAGAACCAGCTACCATGGCACAGCTCTGGAGTGCGTTACATGTGACTCAAATGTTTTGGAAGCTCTGTTTAGTCACAGAGTGGACGTCTTGAGCGATGAGAAAGGAGATGTGCATTTTTTGGGTTTGAGTCTTTACACAACTCTGCTTTGAACGTCTCTCCATCAGTGCCTGCCCACCTTCCCCGGGCTTTTCCAGCAATTCATCTGTGTGTGTGCCTTGAAACACTGCAATTTCAGGGGCGCCTGGGTGGCTCAGTCAATTGAGTGTCTGACTTCGGCTCAGGTCACCTTCTCGCAGTTTGTGAGTTTGAGCCCCGCGTCGGGCTCTGTGCTGACAACTCAGAGCCTGGAGCTGCTTCGGATTCTGTGTCTCCCCCTCTCTCTCACCCCTGCCCCATTCTTCTTTCTTCTTCTTCTTCTTCTTCTTCTTCTTCTTCTTCTTCTTCTTCTTCTTTTCTTAAAAAAAAGTAACACTGCAATTTCAAACTCCATTGGCCATGTGGTTCTCATTTTAGTCTGTGCAGAAGAAGGGGTGTCTTGGAGACTTGCGCACATACGGACTTGTGGGGTGTGAGCAGGGCCTCCTGGGTCTCTACTTCCCATGTACATGACCTACCGCCATTCTCTGCCACAGAAAAACTCACCTATCAGGTAAGCTGGAGGAGGAGACTCGGAGAGACTGTTCTATTGGACCATTTGAAACCGCCATTTTTGTAGGTCGAGAAAAACTAAATGTTGGCAGTTTCGTGGCGTTTTAACCAGTGGTTCCCCACCTGGGGCAATTTTGTCCTCCTTGGGGACAGCTGGCAGTGTTTGGGCCCATTTTGGGTTTGTGTTAGGGGGTGGCGGTGGTACTGGAATTCAGCAGGTTGAGGCCAAGGCTGCTGTGGAATATCCTACAATGCAGAGAACGGCCCCCACCCCACACCACATACACACAACAAAGACTCACCCAGCCCCAAACTTCAAAGTGCCAGCGTGCAGAAATCCTGCTTCAGTCCATGCAAGCACCCACGGGCCAAATGGCAATCTGTGGGCCAAAGATAACCCTTGCAAGTAGTTTTGTTTGCTCTCTCCATGGTCCTAAACTGCGAGGTTAGTTAGATTAATAATACCATCAGCTGAACTTCTGTTGTTCCACTGAACCGACTCACCTCTTCATGTTACCTGCCTGGCCCCTCGACAAGTCAGAGTTTGCAACCCTCTGATGTTGAAGAAGCATATCCTAAATGAGTGGATCTCGAACAGTAGTAATTTTGTGCATTCCTGTTTCCCCCTCCCCCTCCTGGAGACACTTGGCAATATGTGAAGACCTTGTCTGGTGGTCACAACTGGGGAAGTTGGAACGGGGTGCTATTGGCATCCAGTGTGTTGAGGCCAGGGCTGGTGCTGCACATCGTATGATGCACACGGCATGCCCCACAACAAGGAATCATCTACTGCCAATGTGAGCAGTGCCAAGGTGGAGAAGCTTTGTTTCTATCCAATACCCAATATCTAATTTGATCTAGGATTTAAGAACACGCACCCAAAGCCACATTGCCTGGTTCTAGTGGCTTCACCATTTACTTGTGTCTGGTTCAGTATAATAGCTACAATGGTAGCAGTGATGATTTCTGCCTTAGGGTTGTAGGAAGGATTGAGTAAGTAATTCTAGCTTATTTCCTTTGAATGGTGCTGGGCACATTGATGTGGGCTATTATTACGTACAGAATTCTCCTTGAGATAAAAATTACAAGATGCGATCATCCACAAAAAATTCATCAAAAGTATCTAGATTGTTGGAATTAACTTGAGATTCTGGTTTTTGTTTTTTGGGCGTATTATTATTATTTTTACTCCCAGTAGGGGCGATTCTCTTCTAACCAACATGCATCCACATTGGTTTAGTTGAATAATTTTCAGTAGGAAGCTCACAACCGCAGAATATTAGTGGACAAGTTCTATAGGTAGAAAACAAGCTCATCACAGGTAAGCAATGCCTTTTTTTTTTTTGCATTGTTTGTTCTTGCCCCCAAAAAGTGGGCACCCTGTTGAAATCGGCAGAGGTTGCCGTGCATTAAACATGTACTAGACCACAGCACCACATGTGTGTCTATGTAGAGAAAAAGAGGCACTTTGACCAGCACAGAGCTTGAGCTGTGATGTTACTATGGCCATCCTCCCAAGAACGGGTCTCGAACACAGTGTTGTCCGTGTTCGCTCCCGTTCCGTGACTGTCCCAAGCAAGCCTGAGCCCTGGAGTTTGTCAACGGATAAGCCATCCTTGAGGGTCTTTAGCTTGATTTCTACATGTTAGAAGACAAAGATGTTGCAGAAATTATTTGGATCAGAAACAGGGAAGACAGCTGGTGACGAAGCAGGTCAATTTTTCTCATTAAGGCGTGGGGAAAATGGTCGGCTGAGTCCCAAATGCCCCGCTCACCTTCGGCAGGGAAGGCAGAACAATCTTATCAGGTAAGGTCATTTCGCCTGTCAGTTCTGCAATTCCTGTCTCGCCCTTCATTAATCCACAGGGGCAGGCGGAGGAAACCCGTGACTCTTTATCACTGAGACACCAAGGAAAACAAGGCGGGCTGTCAGGAGTCTCCGTTTCAATTCCACGATTCAAAAATAAAATAAAAATCAGGATTACTTTTTCCCCTGTAGCTCGCTTCATCTGATCACTTGTGTTTAGAGCCTGTCTTTTTCATTGTCTGAGTTCTACTGTGTTTGAGAAAATTGCAAAGGTTTGTGAGCATTGTAGCGTCTCCTTCCTGCTTGGACCGCTGCTTTATAGAACCATCACAAACTCATTGAGTCTGTTGGACAGGATTCCGGGTGAGCCTGGCAGCTGGGCTCTCAGTCATAGTTAAAGAAATAGCAATTTTGATGGCCAGAAAATACCACGATCAGGAAACAGTCTCCCATCATTTGCACCCGTGGAGCCCAAGTTATCTAAAAGGAAGATAAATTGGAGGCACACTCTGTTCTACAGATTGTTTCCAAAGTCCTTCAGTTTGCCTTGGGCATGACAAGCTTAAGGGACTTGTGACTGAGCAATTTACATACATTCTTTCCCCTGTATGGGCTCTACTTTGATTGTGTATCTTTCCCCATTCTGGGTCTTTACCTTGATGAAACGGAGCTTTCTCCTATGAAGGGCAATGAAATAGTTCCAGCAAATTCTGAATTTCCCTTTACCCTTGTCTTCCCAACACAGGATATTAATAAGATCTGGGAGAGTGATCAAGTCCAAAGATGGGCAGACTATGGTGGGCAGGCCAAATCTGGCCATCCTCATTCATTTGCCTGTGGTCTATGGGGGCTTTTGCTCTACAATGGCATAACTGAGTCTATGTGATGGAGAATGTATGGCCCAAAAAGGGAAACACATTGACTCACTGGACTTTAGAGAAAAGTCTGCTGACCCCTTGTTTGGAGTTAAGGAACCAGAAACCCAGAGTGGTGACAATTTTTCAAGAGCACACAGGCAGACACCATATTTGTTTTTAGGGCTTTGTGATGGAGTCATGAGTTAGCCTCTTGACATCTATGAAGCGTTAACACTCATCACATGGTGGCACGTTCTCCAACACAAATTAACTTAACCTGCACGAGAGGTCTTTGTCCAATGACAGGCAAGGAAGAAAGAAGCAAGTGGATGGATGGATTGCCACCTTTCACGTTGCAGGTGTTTCCTCCCAAATGGTATTTCAGCCTACAAATCATTCACACTGTGCCCACCTGCATTAAGGATAGGATGTCAATTTTTAAATCATTCAGAACCTGACCGATGGCTATGCAGTGTCAGGCTGCTTGGTGAGTTTGAACAGAAGACCCACCTGAAAAGCAAGTATCTCTAATTAGGTCTTAAATGGTAAGGAAAAGCAGAGGATACTCTATCAACCCCTGGCAAAGATCAAGAGATGGGGAATTTCTCTAACAAGAATGAGGCTTTCTCCCCTTCCAACCCAACCCACTCCCCTAATACATAAGTCATTCCAAATAGCTTGTGGCTTCACCATCCAAAAGTCTTCCTCTGGGTTACATGCAAACTCCAGTGTCCATGACGTAGAGCGTGCATTCAGGCTCAGTCCATTCTGCCTTATTTCCTACTCCTTTCTTCCATGGCTACCACCTGCACTGGCGACCTCCTGTTCTTTATATTCTGGGATGCCCTCCTTTTCACACCTGACATTTTTGAAGACTACTTGAAATCCCATCATTCTTATGAAACCGTGAGCAACCCCTGGACGGTGGGGGGTTTGATTCCTCTTGAGAGTAAATAAGGTAGAAGTCTGTGAAGCTCTCTCTCAAGCCATGCCTGACACTCCACTGAAATGAAGAGTCATGGGCCTCTTACCCATTAGACCATGTTCAGGGTGAGAACCGTTTTCTTCATCTTCCTAATCTTCACCTAGGAATAAGGTTTGTGGAATTGGGCCACAAGAGTTAAGAAAGCGTAACAGAGAGTGTTTGTTTGTATTAGGGTTCTCCAGAGAAACAAAACCAATGGGAAGTATGTGGGGTGGAGGCAGAGGGAGGGAGGAAGGGAGGAGAGATTGATTGATCTACTGATTGATTATAAGGAATTGAGTGCCCCATTATGGAGGCTAAGAAGTCCCACAGTCTGCCACCAGCAAGCTGGAGGCCCAGGAGAGCCAGTAGGACAGTTCGCTCTGAGTGTGAAAGCCTGGAACAAGGGAGGCCAATGCTTAAAGTGTCAGTCCGAGGGCAGGGGGCCAATGCCCAGCTCAAACCATCAGTCTGAGAGACAGATAGAATTCAAACTTTCCTCCAACTCTTTAATCTTTTCTGGCCTTCAACTGATTAGATGAGGCCCACCCACAGTGGGGAGGGCTGTCTGCTTGACTCAGTGTACTGATTCAGGGCTAATCTCATGTCATGTAGCTACATATCTGGGTGCCCTATCATATCCAACACGGGTAGATATAAATATAAATGTATATATAAATATATATATGTAATTTTATATATAAAATTTTATATATATATAAAAATTATATACATATATAATTTGGTATTTAAATTCTCCCTATCATGAGATGCCTGCAGAAATGACCTCATGTGTACAAGTATTCTTAGGGGAGGGGTTGACAAACTTTTCTATAGAGGGCCAGATAGGTGTTTTCGGCTTCTCTGGTCTCTGTGGCAACGACTTGACTGCTATTGCAGAGGAAAGCATCCATAGATGATGTGTAAATGTATGAGCATGGCCGTGTTCCAGAAGGATGTTACAAAACCAAGTGGTGGGCCCCATTTGGTTCACAGACTGCGGTTTGCAGATCCCTGAAAATGCCTGACAAAGAAATCTTGCACAATCCCCATAACATGGAAATGAATGTTGAGCTGAGGAGACCTTGACCTGCGTTTTCTATCCAGGAAACAAATAAATAAATAGGCAGATGTGAATTTTCCGACAATAAGATTTCTTTAAAGAAACATTTTTTTTTCCCCACAGCTTGCGGCCACACAGCAGTGAGCAACATTTCCCTTTCTCTGGTTTTTGTTTGCCCGTTCCTCTGTACAGTTTGTGAATCATTTGTGTTATGTAGCCCTTAAGTCTATGGAAATCATTTTAACTGAGTTCAGAAATGTGGGCTTGGGTGGGAAATCTTCTTTTGACTCTATCAAATGGAACACAATTGTCCTCGTTTTTGTAAAATGGCTAATGAATTCGTGAATCTTGCAAAGAACTCAAAGGTAAGGGGCTAAGGGGTACCTTTGGTGTAAGGGGCTCCAGAGTCAGCATCCCATTTATGAACTAATATTAATAGATTGATACATAGAACAGGGAACATCATTTTTTGTCACTTCAATATTGGGACCAATTTCATGTTTGACCTCTGAGGTTCCCATCCGTCCCACTTCTTGAATATTTCATGCCAGGTTAAAAAATTACATTGATACTTGCAGCCATTTCCAGAAAAACAAGCTTGAGTATGGCTAATCGGACTTTTGGGGAAATATAGAGGGGGGGAAAACAAGTCCACTGATAGGACAAAAAGGGCTGTTGACTTTCTTTCCACAAGTTCGTGAACTTTGTTTCCTGTTTGGGTAGTTTTACCATTTATAGAAATTGAGTCATGTCAAGATGGATTTCTCACAAAAAAATATTAAACTTTTTATTGGGCATTAGTTGGGCCCAGTGTAGCCTGGGAAGACTTGGCAGAAAAGTCTGCAGTGCTTGGAGATGAGTGGAAACGATTTCTCTGGAACGTGGTCCACATGGGCGTAAAAGCTCCTCTTTCTAGCTTCCCTTGACTGTAGCGCTGAAACTTCAGAATCTTCCAGGATCGGGACGACAAAGATAAGTGTTGTGGAGGGAGCCTGTCCCTTTCCCCACATTTCCCCTTGTTTCATGACCCACGTTTCAGTGCCGTCGTGATAACTCCACATGCATGGCTTCTCACTCAATCTCTCTGGTTACGGACGTTTAGGCTCCCTCGTGAAGTTTTACCAAATGCAAGCTGGTTTCTGATGGCGGAGAAGATTCAAAACTGTCTGGGAGAGGCATTTCCCGGATGTATCCTTGTCGAAGGCTAGCGTCCCTCAGAATTGTAAAGTGTTCCTGTCAAAGGAGCTCCGTTTTTCAAATGGTTTGGGATACGACTGCATGCCATACCCTACAATGCTCGTGGAAGGGGTCAGATGCAGGAGATCCTCCAAGGCTCAGGGATACGGGAGGCTATGAATGCAATTAACAGGCTATCAACCAGCATTTCCCTCATCCTCTGGGCAGTAGAAACTCATTGTCTCAGAACAAGGAATAATAACCGCCCCCACGCCAGCGTTCCGTGAAATACCATGCTGGAAGGGCTGCGCAATTTTGTTAAAGGGCGGATTATCATTCAGGAGGCCTGGGGTGGGGCTGGAGAGCTCCCAGGTGGGGCCGATGTTGCTGGTCCTTGGACAGTAAGCAGCAAAGTGACCGGGACCACCCCCTACAGCTGCAGGTTCTGTCTTCCCAATGTTTTATTCTCCTTTATCTGAACCTTACCTGAAGCCCTCGGTATTGTCCATCCTGGGGATTGTTTGAATCCCCACCAGCTCATTCAAGCCGAGCTACCCATTTGAACCATCTGAAAAGCTTTTAAAATAGCCCGGTCCCAGAATGATGAAATCGGAATCTCTAGCGCACTGTCTGAACATTTAAAAAACAATTGGAGTAGCATTCAGGTAATGTAAAATTAACCATTTGAGAATGTATGACCTGCTAGCTTCTAGCACATTCACACTGTACACAGCCATGACCACTATGGGGTTTCTGCACACTTCATTGCTTCAAAAAACCTCTGTACCTGTTAAGCAGTCACCCCCCACCGTCCCCTGACCTCAGCCCCTGACAACCCATCAGTCTGCTGCCTCTATGCATTTTCCTATTCTGGACATTTAGAATGTATAGAATCATTCAAATGTGGTCTTTGGATCTGGCTTTTTTTCACTCAGCCTGACATAGTCAAGGTTCAGCCACAGTGTAGCACGTTTAAGGACTGCACTCCTTTTCATGGCCAAGTACTATTCCATGGTAGATCTAGACCACATTTTTCTTTATCCGTTAATATGTTGATGGACGTATGTATGGGTTGTTTTCACTTTCTACCAATTGTGACGACCCCTGCTATGAACATTCATTTGCCTGCCTGTTTTTTTTTTTTTAAACGTTTTTTATTTTTATTTTTGGGACAGAGCGAGACAGAGCATGAACGGGGGAGGGGCAGAGAGAGAGGGAGACACAGAATCGGAAACAGGCTCCAGGCTCTGGGCCATCAGCCCAGAGCCCGACGCGGGGCTCGAACCCACGGACCATGAGATCGTGACCTGGCTGAAGTCGGACGCCTAACCGACTGCGCCACCCAGGCGCCCCTGCCTGCCTGTTTTTAAACATGTTTTCTTCTGTCTTCCTTTTTCTTTCTTTCTTTCTTTCTTTCTTTCTTTCTTTCTTTCTTTCTTTCTTTTTCTTCCTTCCTTCCTCCCTCCCTCCCTCTCTTTTTTCTTTCTTTCTTTCTTTCTTTCTTTCTTTCTTTCTTTCTTTCTCTTTCTTTCTTTCTTTCTTTCTTTCTTTCTTTCTTTCTTTCTTTCTTTCTTTCTTTCATATTTATTTATTCATTTTGAGAGAGAGAGAGAGAGCATGCGAGTGGGGAGGGATGGAAAGAGAGGAAGACAGAGTCCCAGGCAGGCTCCATACTCAGTATGGAACCTGACTCAGGGGGTGATCTAAGAAATCATGTGATCATAACCTGAGCCGAAATCAAGAGTCAGATGCTTAACCAACTGAGCCACCCAGATGCCCCTGAACACCTGTTTTCAATTCTCTTTAGATGTATGTGTAGGAGTGGAGCTGGAAGATGATAGGCTGATTCCATCTTTAATTTACTGAAGAAACACCAAGCTCCTTCTGACAGCGATGTTTTTTTTAAAAAGTTCCCCATTCAGTTCTGTCACCACCCTGTGTTGACAGTGTCTACAAGGAAAGTTGGCCCTGTTAACACTCCTAATGCATATTTGTTTAATTCAGCGGGGTCCCTGGGCCATAGCACCAGCATTCGCTGGGAACTTGTTAGAAGTGCAAATTCTTGTTTCCCATCTGAGACCTACTTAATCAGAAGCTCTGTAGGCGGGGAGGGGCAGCCCCATTTTTAGCAAGTCCTCCAAGGGCTTTAAAGCTTGGGAACTCATGCCCTACACACAATTTCATAACATGCAACGTTTTCACTTAATTGGACACTGTGTGCATCTTCCCACATCATGAATCCTTATTTGAAAATACAATGAAATATCTGTATATAATATTGTAGAACAAAACAGACCCATTATCACTCAACAGTTCCTTTTCACAGCAGTTGTGGGGCAGGGGGAGGGAAGATATCTGGTTCTTCCCATTTTTTCCCTAATATAAATATACTGAATGAATATTCTTGACAATTTGTATTTGCCAACATCTCTGAATATCTCCATTGGTCGAGTTTAGAATTATAATGAGCGGATTATAGAGTTTGGGCCAGCCATTTAATTTCTCAGTGCGCGGTTTCTCTGTCTATAACTGCAGAGACTTCTGGGGGGCTGTTCAGAATCATCAGGTGAGAGCAGAAACTGTAACTGAATGCACAATGCCACTTGTGAGGTATTTTCATAACAATGTCCACGGCCTTGAGAATGTCACTCCCAGAGGATTCCCCCACCCCCAAACATGGAAATATCCTCATTTGATTTGAGCTGAGGCTTTAATAAGCCTGACCTAAGCTGTTTCATTTGCTCTGAATTCTTAAGGGTCTCCAGAATCTTTAAGCTTCACATGTGCATATCTTTGTGCCTGTTTGAACACACTCAAATTTCTGGTGTGAGTTTGATGAGGGAGCATAAGGCGAGGTGTCACCCTGGAAACCGCCCCAGAACAAAGGAAAGGGAAAAACCAATGGTTAAGAGATCACAGTCATGCAGGACAGGAGTCTCCATGAGTTCACACATGTCTCAGTAAATGACAAGAAAAAAGCAATCTTATCAACAGCCTCATCTCCAGAAACCTACAGACTCAGTGTCCTGGAGCCCCAACATCACCCTCCCCTCCACGGTGATGTGGGGGACAAAGGCAAGGAGGATACGGCACGTAAAATTAAATGTCCTTATAACCTGCAGCCCATGGACAGATACTTGAGACCGGCAGAAGATAACAGCCCTCCAGGAATTCCTCACTGTTATAATGTTGATGCCTTACTAGAGGGAAAACAACCTCAGCTTGGCAACAGCAAGGTCCCCGGAATCTTAGGAGTCCTCGTTAGCATATTAAAGTCCCTCTGGAGGCCTCCCCTTGGCCTTTACTTCATAGTATATAACCAGTCACTGTGCAAGACCCCAGTGCAGCTCCTTCTGCCCACGGGGTCCTGTCCTCGTGCTTTAATAAAATCACCTTTTTGCACCAAACACATCTCAAGAATTCTTTCTTGGCCGCCGGCTCCGGATGCCCCCACCCCTCCAAAATCACGTCAAGTGCACCTCAGGTAGGATTTGTAAACGGTATATGTGTAGATTACATTCCACTTCTTAAAAATAAAAGCCATGGATGAGAAAATGCATCACCATCATATGACTGGGTTTGGGTTCGAGTCCAAGAAAGAGTCCTTATGTTGCTTGTGTGCTCATTTTTATACGTGGTGATTTTGCTCTTCCGTTGGTTTTATGATCAACGAACCCAAACAAGGAAAAATGTGGGGAAAAGCTGGGGAGGAGTACGCCCTACAAACCCGGAGAGGGTGTAACTGAATACTTGAACTCGATCAAGTTTAGCCAATGGGGAATGCTCTGCTTGACTGTGTGGCAACTATATAGATGGCCGGATATGAAACAACCCGAGCAGTGGGAGATGCTACGAATCAAGAAGCCAAATCAAGTTCCAGCGCACTTACTGTATGTATCGAGGGATGTCCCTCGCGTGAGAAGGAACAGACTTCTTTGCATCTTGTCTGATTTCAAAAAGTATGAATAATTTCTCCCCCACCCTCCCCGCCCCTCCCGTCTTTTTGCCCCTGATGCAGAGAGTTCAGGGGACAATTTGAGATTCTTGGTTAGCATATCTGCTCCCAACTCCTTTCTATGCCTGTGGTGAGATCTTTCTTTTATATCTATGTTTTTATGGAGGCTCCTTCAAATCCTTTCTGCAGGAGACGCAATAGAAAAACCGAAGACCCAAAAAGCAAGCAAAGGCAGAGTAGTGTGCCCGTCAACATAGTTGATATGGGGCCGCGTGCCTTCCAAATGTCCACAGCGTGGTTCAGAGTTTGGGAACGATGACAACCTTAGCCTGACAACAGCTAGGCCTCCTCCGGGATCTTGTGAGTCTTCAGCATATGAAAATCTCACTGGAAACTTCCCTTGGACTTTATGTCCCTCCCCCAGTGTCCCAGCCCCAGTGCTGCTCTTCCTGCCCACGGGTCTTATCCCCGTGCTTTAATAAAATCACTGTTTTGCACCAAAGACGTCTGCAAGAATTCTTTCTTGGCTGTCGGCTACGGACCCCACGAACCCCACCATCACCCCTGAAAACCTCATCACCATAAGCACTCATGGGTCATACAGCGGCTTTAACTGCTTTGAAGGTACCTGCCCACCCGGGCCCCTGCACCAAGACTGACATTTCTTCTAATAAAGATGCATTTTGGAAAGACTATTCTGGAGCAGATAAGAGAAGCTCCTGACATGTTTTCATGAGCCAGAATGAGAAGGCATGAGATGTGTGAAAAACAGCACGTGTGGGACTGCTTATGGAAGCAGACAGGAGCCGCTGTCTTCCTGTTCCCTTCTCTACGGGAGATACTCGCCGTCCCCAGAGTTTCAGAGCAGGGACTTGCTAAGCAGGCGGTCTGAAAAGGGAAGGCTGAAGACACCCTTCATGCACACCTGGACCCGGGCTCTCCCGGCAAACAGGATTATCCTCTGTGTTTCGTAACGGGGCGCCTGAGGCCAGGAGGAATGCACATCGGGCTGTGAGCGCATTCCAGGTCCCCGGGCAGGTCTCCCTCAGCCTGTTGCCGCAGGGAGGCTCGATTCTCTGTGTCCTCGTCCCTCTGAGCACGTCCTCACCCCGGAAGAGACACAGGGACTCCGGGCTTGGTGCAGGAGGTGGGATCGGCCCCTTGGCCTGCGTCTGCCTCCTTAAATGTCAGAAGCGGTGAGCACAGCATCATTTGCATGAGGCTTGCGGAAGGCAGCTCTCCAAGGCTCAGCCGCAGAGACTTCGGAGGTGACGGGGGACCCCCCCACCCTCTCTGCTTTTAGACTGCGGGGAGGGAGAAGGAAAATATAAGCCAAGCGGATTTCTGGCAGACCCGACAAACGCAGGGTTAAATAAAAACAGTGGTGTTGGTGGAAAAGCCAGGGAAAGCACGCCGGCCCCAGCCCCTACTTCATGTTAATTACTCCGTATTTGCTGCAGCCTGAGAAAGACACATTTGTTATGCAGACAGCGTTCACAGTCAGGGGCTGACCAGGAATGGAGCGGTGGCAGGCCACAAAATGAATTAGCTCTCTGAATACCAAACTGGAAAACCGATTCGAACCGGAGCGTGTCACACGGACTCCACCAGGGTTAAAATAGACTCCACACCCATAAGACCCTGCTTTGTGACCGCTGCTAATTGTGGGCTATTTTTAGGCACGGCCTTGAGAAAGGAAGGATCTGGGAGAGAGGGCAGCGGTGTGCCCAACAACGGGGCTCATTTACGACACTGGGGTTCACAGCCCTCTCTCCAAGCCCGTTTCCCATGCTCTGGAACGGCCTTTCTGTGCGACTCAATAATTTATTATTTACCCTCCTCATGAATGTGGGTGATTCCAGCTATTCCGAGCATGTGCTCTGCAGAGGGGATGAACGCAAAGCTTCACTGTGCCCAGAAAGGAAGCCAAAGGGCTCTGGGGACATTCCCTCCCTGCCCTTGGTGACACTGCCCAAGAGTGCCAATGAGACACTGCCGAGAATCTGGTGTGCAAGAGGCAGCGAGCTCCAGGGCGCCTGGGTGGCTCAGTCGGTCAAGCCGCCGACCCCTGATTTCGGCTCAGGTCATGATCTCATGGTTTCGTGAGTTCGAGCCCCGCGTCAGGATCTGTGCTGACAGTGTGGAGCCTGCTTGGGATTCTCTCTCTTTCTGTCCCTCCCCTGCTTTCTCTCTCTCTCTAAATAAGTAAATAAACTTTAAAAAGATAGTTAAAAAAAAGAAGCGGCGAGCTCCAAGTTGCCGTGTAGGGCACAAACACGGTCCACAGAGGGGGTAGGGGGCACAGCTCTCGTCAGATTCTGGTGGGTACCCACTGAGTCTGTCGGCCAAATACGTGCATGCACACACACACACAGACACACACACACACACACCATAACCCACTAGGAGGGAAGGAGGCATGTTGGCATGGCCCACTGCAGAAGTTTATTATGCTGCAGAAGATATTATAAATTCATCCAAATTTTATAAGCCTGGCATTGCCACATGTCCAGGTTACATAGATTCATCTTTCTCTCGAGACAGGCATATCCCTCCAAGAGGCTGTGGGTCACCGATCACAGTGTCCCGTTCTGTGATCAAGATATGACAACTTGGTGCCCTGTGGTCGTTTCCTTGAGATGGCCCTGCGTAAGGCATTTTCCCCAAAATGCCATTTTCCCCCAATTTTGCAAGATAAAGGAATGGCTACACAACTAACCAAGGAAAAGTCCCCACAGCTCTGAATCCCCTCAAGGTTAAAGGCTACATTTATCTGGTATTTTCTGCAAGAATACACACTACATGTCACAGATGACCCCTACGTCTCTCTCCAGGGCCTGAGATGACTAATTCTCAATACATCAGAAAGTCCCATGGGAAATAATTCTTCTGGGGAGGTGGGCCTCACGTGGTGGATATTTTGTAACATCTGGGGATATTTTCGGTTTTCGAAACCGCTGGAGGTCGGGGGCTTGGTACCGCTATCTAGGGGCTCGAGGCCAGGGATGCTATCAAACATGCTGCAATAGACAGGACACCCCAAAGGATCAGCTGGCCCGAAATGTGGGTGATGCCAACGTTGAGACATTGCGCTAGGAGTGGTTATTTCTGGATCCCTGACAGGTTGAGAGAGAGTAGCTATCTGAGAGAGTAGCGCCCGCAGTTGGCAAAGCAGTGAGCAGAAACACTTAGGAAAGTCATTTTGCAAGGGACTCAGTTCTTCTGAATGTGCCACACTGGCTTCCTGGATCCCAGACAAGCCCATCAGGTCTGTACCACCTAAGGGAAGACACAGGGTTTGCAGAGTGTGACAAGTGTGCGGCCGATTCCTGGAATCACCCCGCCTGAAACAGCAGAAGTCCATGTCTGGGCCCTGGTCCATTTTAAAATCTGTCTCAGGGGCGCCTGGGTGGCGCAGTCGGTTAAGCGTCCGACTTCGGCCAGGTCACGATCTCGCGGTCCGGGAGTTCGAGCCCCGCGTCGGGCTCTGGGCTGATGGCTCGGAGTCCGGAGCCTGTTTCCGATTCTGTGTCTCCCTCTCTCTCTGCCCCTCGCCCGTTCATGCTCTGTCTCTCTCTGTCCCAAAAATAAATAAACGTTGAAAAAAAAATTAAAAAAAAATAAAATAAAATCTGTCTCAGATTCCTGACAATACTGAGAAAATATGGCAGTGACCTCCACCCTGGGCTTGGCCCTCCCCCGGCATATAGTCCTCTAAAACACAACAGCCAGTCTAGGAGCCCATGAACAGCAGCTCGGTCATCTACAAAAGTGTCATTGGAAAGAACCTTAATTAATAAATGTTCTCTGTGATATGTGACATGAGATCAGGCAAGCATTCTCAAAATACGAGATTTGGTTTGTTCACCAGGAAAATGGAGCTTATCCTACCAGATTAGGTGATTCTCGAAGACCTCTCTCCTGTGACAAACCATATATGCGCATCATTCCTGAAAAGGGAGTCCTGACGTCCTTCACATATAACACGTCCCACGCCCCTCACTCAGCAAATGAGGGGAAGGGGGATTTTGCGAGCCCTGTGTTGTGCAAGCCCCGGGGAAGTAGGACGGTCTTATTAACCACCAGGCAATCATTTGGCAATGGACATGGGTGGAGAAGAAGGAGGGAACGCATGGGTCTCTTAGGTAGGGAATGTTAGACATAGTTGCCGCTTTCCATTTAGGATTCAAGAGTGAACGGTCTCTGTTTTCATGCAATGTAGGTGCCCCAAGGCAAAGGCTTCACAAAGGCCTTCCCATAATCATCACCTACTGGCTGGTGCATGTACACTTTGTTCCATGGTGCTTGTGGCTTCTTATTTGTGGATTGTATTTGTGAGAGGGGTGCGTATGTCATTTGTGTTTTATGCCACGTATCTCCAAGATTGTAAGTTGGCTTAAGAGAAGATATGTATCCCAGAGGTCAGGGCTGGTCTCCTCCTGGAATCAGACTGCATTCCCAGGATGCTTCGGGAAACGGACTGATGACATTGGCGGGGCGGGGGTGGGGGGGGTGGGGACACAACTCTAGAGCATAACGGCCATTCTCAAATGGCAGGGAGCTCCCTGCTCATTTCGGTCGGTCCCACACATCCTGTCTCCACACATTCTGTCTCGCCCAGCACATAACAGTGGATGCTTTTCTTGAGTCTGACTTCAGCTTCACGAGGTTATTCTGTAATCAGCAATAACAGAGGCTCCCTTCCTGACAAGTTGTGCGAGTGCTACTTTCTGTATTTTGTGTCCACGCACTGCCCCAGTTACCCTGACTTCTCGGCACATTGTTTTTGTCGGGTCAGTGCTTAATCTCCGCAGACCGCAGAGTGAAAATGAATGTACCATCTGTGTAGACATGCCTCTCATTTCTGACAGTCTCAGAAATCTCTGAGAATGTTCTCTGGGAGGGAACAGTAGCCTACACCAAGATACGGATGCCAGGACGCGGAGGAAACACAGACACAAAGTCCGGGAAAGAACGAGACACAAAACTGAACGCTGCGGTGGTAACCTAGGGCAGTGGCGTCTTCACCAAACGGTGGCCAGGATGCAGAGTTTCCCCACGACACTGAAATTTGCACGACTGCCGTGAATAAGTAAATGTAAATCCCTTCGCAGAGATGAATGTGATCACACTGGTTGCCACCCTCTCTTCTACCAATCTGAACGTTTTGTCAAAGAGCAATTCATTATTTCTAGTTTGATTTGATTCAATCAGTGACGGCTGAAAAGCGTTTTTCTTCTTAGACTCAATATTGGCTAATTTTAGGAACAGTCCTTTTTACACAAGTACCTGCTTAAATTACTAAATCATTACGTTGCATTACCTGTGGTGTTATTTTCCTTCTCTTTTAACATTCCTCTACTTGGCAAATGTTTCTTCACCTATGGGTGACAAAATTCATTACCGAATTTCCTATTACCCAGGGACGTATTTGCAACACCGTCCCAATTTCAATATTTGAGCATTCCTCTACAAATTATATTTCTTTCATTGATGTTTTCCATTTCCCTAGAAATTGACACTTCCTGAGCCTTTGCTGTATTACCTCCCTGGAGGGTGTTCTGATCTCACACACCTCTGGTAGGTTTGAAATTTCTTCCTGAGCAACCAATAGTCATTAGGTAACTTTACTGGCAAAAAACTTCCCTTTCATTCCTTAATGTTATAAACTTGTGGGGTTTTTTTTTAATGTTTATTTATTTATTTTGAGAGAGAGGGAGAGAGAGAGAGAGACCGTGAGCAAGCATGAGCATGGGAGGGGCAGAGAGATAGGGAGAGAGAGAGAATCCCAAGCAGGCTCCCTGCTCTCAGCACAGAGCCCGATGCAGGACTTGATCCCACAATCATAAGACCATGACCTGAGCTGAAACCAAGAGTTGGATGCTCAACCAACTGAGCCACCCAGGTGCCCCATAACTTGTGTTGCTGTCTTAACTTGAAGCAAGAAATTGGCAACATGTCAAACTCTTCACTCATGATATATTTCCATCACAACTTTCCCTGCCCCCCCCACCAAATAAAAACTCCTAATAACTTTATAAGGGATATATCGTGTATGTAAGGACAAACTGACCAGCATCAGTTATAAATGGATGTCGGTCCTATGGCAAAGCACTTGTAGGGCTCTGGTATCTTATCACCATCTCTGTCTCTCTTTCAATGGGCTGAGACTCTTTCCCTTCTACTTCAGAACAGATTCTCCATGATGTAATCACAATACACCTTGTTCACGTTCATCTGGTGACATTCAGGGTCTTTCTCTGTAAATCTCATCCACCATTTAAGGTCTGAACCAAGATCCAACAACCTTCATGAATACTCAGGTCACTGCTCTCTCCCTTTCTAAGACACCATACCGTTTATGGTATTGTCTCTTCTTGGCTCATTTAACAGTCAACTCAATGTCATTTAACTTTTCATTCACTTCTTCAATACCCGTTCATCAATCATCTACTACGTGCCCAACCAAAAAGGCTCGACCCCAGGCACATAGCAATAGGGAGATAGAGAGACTCAATGCCCAGCTCTTAGAGTTTAAAATCTTGAAGCAGAAACAGACATTAAGCATAGAAACACACAAGGTTATTTGTTTAAGACCATGAGTTGCACTTCAAGAAGACTAACGTACTAAATAAGATAGGGACTGGTCTTCTATAGATCACAGCTTGTCTGGGTGAAATTCCCAGCAGTGTCTCCAAAGAAAAAACAAAACAGAGAGGGGAAGAACTAAAGAAAAAGACACCATCTGGGTGAATCATTTCTATTACCGTGTGTAGATTCTTTGCCAATAGCACCCACCCTTCTCTGGACAAAAGTCTTAGTGCAGATTTCAGATATTCCAAATGTTCTCTGATACCCTGAGCCTTTGCATTTGCAGACTTCCATGTAAGATGGGAGTGGACACTGCACTCTTCTGAAGGCCAGATTAAAGCATCTAGCGCTTTCTAAAAGTTGGGTGTTGCTCACACACTCATCTGGGCCACTTTTACTGCCTCTTATCTGTAGCCCACATTCAATACACCCACCTAATCCCTAAGACTTGCTCCTTAGGATCTTATAAAACACTCCCAGCACCTCCTAAATCATACAGGTAAAAAAGATCGTTGTTATTATTCCTTTCGAAACCTATGTTTTTTTCTCAACTTCCTCTTCTGCACTGTGATGGAATACATTTCCAGCAGGTTCTCCGTTTCTGTCTTGAACATTCTCTCCCCACCTTATGCCCAGGTTGATTCACACCGGAAGATTATAACAATAGCCTGTCAGTATGGCGCTGGTCAAATTTCACGTGGCTTACCTGCTTTATGGGACTTGATCTCGGTAGACGGACCTCAGAAATGATTCGATGGTGGCTCAAAAATCCGTTCGAGCATCAACCAACACGTAGTCAGAATCCTGGCTACCTAACATAAAACACAAGGTAAATCATGACCAGAGACAATAAAACTTGCTCCAGCCTCAAACGTTTACCGCTCAGACCTTGGGCTGGTTGCTGAATATAAGCAGAAACATCTAGGTGCCTGCCATGTGTAGCTGTGAGCATTGGTACAGACCATCTAGTGAGATGCATTGCATTTTGCCTCTTTTTCTGAGGTAGACACCCAGTGAGGAAACAGAAAGTCTGTGTCACTGTTCAAGAGAATGTCCCCATTTCTTGGTCTCTTATTATCCTATTGTGTTCTGCTTTTTGTGCTGTGGAATACTGTTCCTTACTTTTTAATTCTGTGGCATTAGTACCGAAGCCACTTCAATGGCTACAACCACCCCCAAATTTACCACTTTGTTATCCTGATTATTTTGAATTGTAGCCATTTGAAAACCAGCAGGTGAAGGGAGAGGCTTTCCCTGAACTTCCCTCATTTGCCTAAAGACACGTCCTCCAAAAGGAACACAACTGTCATGGGCGCCCTCTTTGGGAGTGTCATCAACTGGGAAGATGGTCTCCTGTCACTGGAGAGGAGATTAGACCTCCAATTTACCCGCACACAAATTCGGTCAGAAATTGTCCTACCTCCACCTGGTTTTCCAAGGGCCCAGTCATCTTTCCTAAAATCATTTACTCTCCCTGCCTACATCCCCCTTCCCCTCCCCTATTCAGATCCTAAATTCTAAAGCCACCCCTCTGAGTTTTTTCCTGGGTATCCCCCATATATACAGGAGATAGACCTGTTAATAAACTTCTGTGTGTTTTTCTCTTGCTAACCTGTCTTTTATTACAGGGGTCTCAGAAGAAAACGCTAAGTGGTAGAAGGAAAATTGTTTTTCCTGTGCTACAGAATCCTTCATGTAACTGTAGGTGATTATTTTTCCCTGCAACTCTTTTTACACAATTTCCTAGTGTTCATGACATAATAACCTCGGACCAAAAATGAAAACATAATTTCTTATTTGATGAGGATGGCACAGTGTGGTCATTAACGACTTTTGTTTAAATTGTCTTTTGATACTTGATACGAATTGTCTTTGATGCTTGAATTTAATATATCCTCATGCTTAAATTGTTTGTACTTACTTAAAAAATTTTTTTAACGTTTTATTTATTTTTGAGACAGGGAGAGACAGAGCATGAACGGGGGAGGGTCAGAGAGAGGGAGACACAGAATCTGAAACAGGCTCCAGGCTCTGAGCTGTCAGCACAGAGCCCGATGTGGCGCTCGAACTCACGGACCGCGAGATCATGACCTGAGCCGAAGTCGGCCGCTTAACCGACTGAGCCACCCAGGCGTCCCAATTGTTTGTACTTACTTCAGTCATTAGACTCAAGGATTATCTTTGCTGTTATCACCAAAATCTTGGGGAAAGCTATATTCATGAATCTTGAAGCAGACCAATGTTTTCTTGACACTTTGACTACACTTTGGGTTCTAAAGCCTGTGTTTTTCAGAGAAAATAAAACCTCATTTGGATGTAATTTCCTTTTCTTAGTGTTACCTTACTTCCTAACCAAAGAATCAACCCTTCATTCAATAACGTATTTAGTGAACACCAACTACGTATTGGTAGATGTTCCAAGTGCCAGCAGAGGGTGGTGACAAGGACAGGGAGTGTCACTGTCATGAAGCCTATTCATACAATAAGCAGATAGATATGTGAGCAAAATAATTTATGCCACCGTGTTGCTTCATGTGATGGAGAATTTGAAACAAAGAAATGGGATAGTCACAATGTCCCCCAGAGATTAAGAGTGATTCCAAGTTGGCTGGTGGAGGTGATAATCTCAACTTGTGGTTGGAGAAGGTTCCTCAGCACAGATAACACTCAGACTGTCCTCATGAAGACAGGGCAAGGCAGACGCAGAGCCTGGGGAAGAGGGCTTGTCGCTTAATAAGGCAGAAGAAAGGGCTGCCAGTCAGAGGCCAGTGAGCAGAGAAGAGAGGAGGAAGAGAGGAGGCTCAAGAGGGGAGTAGGGAGCAGGGGCCACTCAGAGCCTTGGGATCTTGGGAACAAGTTTGCATGTTATCTTGGGCTGAATGCGAAGGCTTTGGATGGTGTTAAGCTGAGATGTGTTTCTGCCAAAAAATCACTCCGTCTGCAGTGTGAATATACAGTAGGAAGGGAAGTGCGAGGTGATGTAGCAAGAGACAGACTAGCACAGTGTGTAGGAACGAGAACTCCAGGCCATCTGGGCTAGAGTGGCAGTGGTAGCCAGGTAGAAAATAGATAGGGCCGGCAGGATCTAATAATAGATTGTATATGCGATATGCAGGGAGGGAAAGAATCAGGAGGTCTGGCGGGATTTTTGTGTATTTAACATAGATGGGTATATCTATGGAGAGATGATACATAGATAAATAGATGATAGCTAGGGAGATAATAAATAATTACTAATTTAGTAGGTAGGCAGATGATACGTAAAGATAGATGATGCAGAGATTGATGACAGATGGACAGATACATAGATGATAGATAGATATGATGGGTCGATAGATAGATGATAGATAGATAGATAGATAGATAGGTAGATATGATGGATGGGTGGATAGATAGATAGATAGATAGATAGATAGATAGATAGAATGGATGGGTGAATGGATGGTATGATGGATGGATAGATCGATGATAGAAATGATAGACAGATGATAGATAGATAGATAGATATGATGGATGGATGGATAGATAGATAGATATGATGGATGGATAGATAGATGATAGAAATGATACATAGATGATAGACAGATGATAGATATGATAGCTAGATAGATAGCTAGATAGATGATAGATAGATAGATAGATAGATAGATAGATAGATAGATGATAGAGCTATCAGTAAGCAATTTGTTTCTTACTTTCTGGTATGTGGACAGAAAATTTCAATGGTTCTCTCCATTTTCCAACAAAGTGACTGGAGATGATTATTGGTTTTTGTCATTTTGACTTGGTCCAGGTGAAGCTAGTCTCAGCTAAATAGCAAACTACACTCTGAGAAAGTCTACCATTACTCAAGAAAAGAAGTAAAAAGAAAAGCTTTACATTCAGAGTTCACCCCATCGGGATCCCCATTTCCACTGTGAAAGCCAGCTAACACCTGAATGCCTGAATGTGGACTGAACCTCATGGTCCTAAGAAAGCACATCTGTCCTGAAGAAGACTCACAGTCACATTGACCCACCATCTACAAAAGACAGACTTGTCCCAACATCCTACTGAATGAAAGGTAGGTCCCTCCTCTCCTCCCCTCTCCTCTCTTCTCCCCTCCCTCCCTTTTCTTCCTTCCCTCCTTTTTCACTCCTTCCTTCCCTTCCTTCTCTTCCTCCTTTTCCTTCCTTCCTTCCTTCCTTCCTTCCTTCCTTCCTTCCTTCCTTCCCTTCCCTTCCCTTCCCTTCCTTCTTTTTTTTCATTTCCTTTTCTTTCTCTTCTTATTTTTCTCCTTTATTCTTCCCTCTTCTTCCCTCTCCTTCTCCTTCTTATAGATATCTTTGGATTCTTCCAGAACGTAATTTTAGATTTTCATGAGCTGGGGGTAAGGCACTGTGCTCCTAGCAGGATTTGACAGAGTGTGGTGTCTGGGGTTGGGTTCGGCAGGAAGCTAAGAGAGTGATTCGCAAGCACAAAGTTTATCAGGATCAACACCTGTGTACAGAAAGGCCAGCAAGCAAGACTGCACACAGAAAGAAGGGAAGGCCATGGCATATGGGCTGCTTCTAGAAGCTGGAAAGTCAAGGACACGATTCCTCCTCATGCCTGCAGAAAAAACCACAACCCTGTCAACACTGTGCAGGGGATACCTGCATCAGACTTCTGACCTCCAGAACAGTAAGATAGTAAATTGATGTCATTTAGCCACTAAGAGTGTGATAATTTGTCATAGGAGTGATAGGAAACTCCTACATCTAGTAAAATGTTAATGGTAGAACCTGTGTGACAGGTACATCGCTGTTCGATGAAAAAATCGTTCAAATTGTTTGTATGTTTTAAAACTTTCATTATTACATGAATATATTACTGAAAATTAGAAAAACATGGTATATCACCATAGTAGCTACTTTGGAATCCATTCTGTGGGAAGAGAAGGATCTGACTTTAGAATCAAATAGGGGATTGTGGAGACTGGGGAGGGGGTCAGACAAGTGGGGGCTGCAGGCAGGCAAGTTGGGGTTTTTCTGAAACATGTATTCAGATGAAGGTCTCAGCTTACCCAGTTCTGCATACCCCCTCAGAAACAAGAAACCTGAAAGCTAATCAGTGTCTCCCTCCAGACTAAGGATTACTTATTCATTGATTTTTTTAAAGGTTTTATTTATTTATTTTGAGAGTGAGAGAGAAAGAGAGAGAACGGGAGGGGCAGAGACAGAGGGAGAGAATCCCAGGCAGGCTCCTCAATGTCAGTGCAGAGCCTGATGCAAGGCTCAGACCCATGAATTGTGAGATCATGACCTGAGCCGAAACCAAGAGCTTGATGCTGAACTGACTCAGCCACCCAGGCGCTCTCAAGGGTTATTTATTCATTCTTGAGCAGGTTGTTTAATCCAGAGCAGGCGTGCAATTGTCCATCCTCAGGAGACTCACAGGATGGTGTCTCCCAGACATCCAATCCTGTTCAAGAGGATTTCTGGTGGACCTCACTTCTTCCACCTCAGCTACATTTCTTGGATTGGATCTAGGCTCACGTAGGGAAGCTTCTTTGGTCTGTCCCTTCATTTGCTCTTGAGGAGAGCTCCAGCTCCATTGTCCCGGATGTCTGAAAACTGTCACACCATCTCCAGAAATCAAAGAGTCCCACTGGACACCAGGACGACCACATCCAAGAACCTAGACACATGGATCTTCTTTTACTCGTTTGTTAACGAAGCCCTCTCATGTTCTAGGCACTCTTCTTGGTTTGTATTATTTAGTTATTGCTGTGTGACAAATCATCCCCAAACACAGCCCTGAAAACAGCAAACGCTGATTATCTCACAGCTTGTGTGGGGGTATCTCACAGGTGTGGGGTGGCTGGGCTCCTGTGGCTCAGGGCATCCGATGGGGTTGCGGCCCATGTGTCGGCAGGGTTGCCGTCCCATCTGTGGCTCACTCGTGTGGCTGTAAGTAAGCTTTGGTCTCTTGTTTCATGGTGCTCTCTGTCTCCCCACAAGTTTTCCTCACAATATGGTGGCTGACTTCCCCCAGGTGCAGGTGCGCACACAGTCGATAATGTTGCAGGACAAGAACCTCCTACAGGGGTGGGAACCTGACACTGTAGCTTAGGGAACCTGACCTGAATACTTGTAACGGGCAGCCAGTCTGATCTTTCCTCTCGAGGAAGACACTATCTTTACCAATAAATTAATGGGGAGTAAGTAAACCGGCTACGTGCTTGAAGGGAAGACGCTATCTGTCTTCGAAGGCTGTTAGCTACACAGACATCCTTGGAAAGACAGTCCACAAGGAAGGCTACCAATTCCTCTGCTTGTAATACACGCAGAAATGCAACAAATTCAAGAATTACGTCTCCACATCTTTTTAATATGTCTTGGGTAAATAATAAAATTATTTAGGGGTATATAATGGTGCCTTTACTATGTCAAAAACTGAGACATAACGACTCTCAGTCCTCAGGGAAAACAGGGTGAGAAACTCCCCCAAAGGGTTAGTCTCCTTCCTGGAAATGAGACCTTTGCTATTCACACCGTCATGTTTCACCGCTCCTTTTGAGCTTCCCAGGGCAATCCTAAAAGAAAATTGATCTTTGGACAACTCCGGGGCTTTCAAGTGTGAGTCATCCTGACCATGTGAATTGGGAAGTTAATTGCTACCATAACCTCCCTGAAAAGAAGTGAAGTACAGTGATTCAACATCATCAGCAATCCCAAACCAAGGTCGCGTTCACTGAGCAAGCGTGGGCCTTCTGGACCATAAGGTGGCCCTGAATGGAAGGTCATTATACTATCAAATGTGACACCTTTTATACCGTTAGAGATGCCTGAAGGGTAAAAACTGACAATAGTTTGTTTTAATCAGGTTCAGTGCGTGTGTGTGTGTGTGTGCACGGGCGCGTATGCACGTGTGTTTATGAGCAAGTCTTTATCATCAAGTCCCTTCATTATGAGGGATATTTTGGACATAAGTTATTACATAACGACAGTCAAATTGTGGGTCAGAAAGAATAAGTAAAAGGAAAGATCAAACATTTCGTGACTAATACGGTAAAACATCTTACTGTGCTTTTAATTCTTCTACTCAGCGAGTTTCCACAAATTGCCTCAACATCTCTACTTACGGCAGACAGAATCGACTAGAGAAGTCATTGAAAAACAAGTTCTATGTTGTAGTTTATATCTGCGTGAATCACCGGAGCATCCAACTATTCTCGGATGATATACTCGTATGTGTGTGCTTGTAACCTAAAACAGAATGAAATGGAGAGATGGAGAGACGGGGATGGCGGGAGAGAAAGAACAGACTGCAAGGAAGGGCGGGAAGCCATGTGACTCAACCATTCTTAACATTCACCTCAGCTGACTTTCCTGGATCAACGTACAGATGTTATGACGGGTGAGACGCGGCCAGTAGAAAGGAAGTATTTATCCAGATTGTTGGACCTGTTCACTGTGTAGCCCTATTGGGTACATCGCAGATGGTGTCATCTCTGGTGCCTTCGACAAAAACAGTCTGCACTCTTTTGCTTTAGGGAAATCATGTTCAACCTCAATTAACTATGGAGGAGGGGAAAAAACCTAATTACTAAATTTTAAAAAGAACTTAGCTACAACAAAGCACTTCATCACTTAAGAGACTGATCTTAGAGTAATGCCGAAGGGAATCTGAGTGCCCCCGTTCATAACTGTGGTCGTGGTGGCACGGTGCATTGCACATATCGGTGGTGAGGGTGGCAAATTATAAAAGGAAGTCACTGGAGACCACGAGCCATTGAAAATTGGAGTAAGAATGATGTGTCTTTGGCTGCAGACAAAGAACTGGCACTACGAGCTCTTACTCACTGCTGTAGCTGCAGTCAAGTGGGCTGTAATGATCCCTGCCCTGTGCTAGGCACATCCTGACATAATCCTCTACCGCAGTGCCCAGGATGGGTTTGTGTGACCGATAGAACTCTACTGTCGTGCAGGAACGGTATATGCCTCCCACCCAGTTAGGTCGTAAAATACATTCTGGTTTCTATCTCGCTCTCTGTCTTGGCTCACTCATTCTGAAGAAAGCCAGCGGCCCGCCTTCTTGTAAGCACACTCAAGCAACCCAGTGGAGTAGGCTGAGTAGTCCGTCGCAAGGAATGGACACGTGCAGCTAACAGGCTTGAGGCAAACCATCCTGCACGCAGATCTTCCAGCCCCAGTCAAGCCTACAGACGCCTGCAGGCCCAGCTGACATTATGAGATAACCTGAGCCACGAATACCCAGCTCAGCCACTGCAGGATTTCTGAGCCCCAGAAGCTGCAAGGACATGAACGTGTGCTATTGTAAGAGACTACATTTGGTGTATATTTTATTGTGACACGGCATTAGACGACTGAGGAATATAATCACCCACACCATCCTGCGCTGTGGGAACAAAATCAAAACATCGAGACTATGGCTGGAATGAGAAGTATTCAGTACAGAAACTTCGGACGCTGTTTGACATCGGTGTGCAATGACACAAATGTCAATGACCTCGATAGTCAGAGATTAGTGTGATAAATATTATTCACGGGTAACTCATCAGTTGCCATGATCTCATTCTGGCAAATATTATAGTCAATGTATTAAAATGCAGGATCTTTCAAAAAAATTTCTTAATGTTTATTCTATTTTTGAGAGAGGAAGAGAGACAGAGCCTGAGAGGGGGAGGAGTAGAGAGAGCGACAGGGGGAGACACAGAATCCAAAACAGGCTCCAGGCTCTGAGCCGTCAGCACGGAGCCTGACGTGGGGCTCGAACTCATGAATCAGGAGATCATGACCTAAGCCTGAGTTGGACGCTTAACCGACTGAGCCACCCAGGCGCCCCTAAGATGCAGGATCTTTCTAGATGATCATACTGAAGTATAAAATAGTGTTATTTTTTTCACCCATGTTCACATTTGAGAAAAAGATATAATTAATCAGATTTATGCTTGAGCTACACATGCTTATTCTAAGGTCCTCAAGGGGTGAAAACTGCAAAAAAAAAAAAAAAGCGAGTAAAATTCAGGAAAAGAAAGGTAATTAAGGGGGAAATGATGCCTCAAAAGTATTAAATCATGTTTTAAGCTATAGTAATTAAAATACAGTTGACTCATAAACAACATGGGTTTGAATTGCATGGGTCCACTTGTGAGTTTTTTCAATAAATAATTGACTCAATAAATATTTGTATACAATATGTAATATACAAATATATTTGTATACAATATGTAATATACAAATATATTTGTATACCGTATTTGTATACAAATAATACACAAATAGAATAATGCAAATAATAACACAAGTAATATATATTGAATGTATCAATAAATATAGAATAAATATTTACAGTACTGTAAGTGTATTTTCTCTTCCTTATGATTTTTTAATCACATTTTCTCTTCCCTTATTTTACTGTAAGAATATAGTATGTAATAATATAACATACAAACTATGTGTTGATCGACTGTTTATATTATTGTTAAGGCTTCCAGTCAACAGTAGGCTATTAGTGGTTGACAAAAGTTATACGTGGATTTTTGACTGTGTGGGGGTTGGCGCCCCCAACCCCCTGTCTCGTTGAAGGGTCAACTGTAGTTTGGTTCTGACTCACAGGATATGACAAGAATAATTAGGAAATGATAGTTGACAGCAATAAAAGTTTAGGTATAATTTAAATGTCCACTGGTAGAAAAATGATTAAATGAACTATGCTATACCTTCTCAATAAAATTCATGTAAGCATTTAAAAGGATGAATCATCTCAGTATAATTATGGATCCGTCTTCCAGTGACTTTATGTGGCTAAAGTAAGATGTAAAACAGGTGACCTAGAGATGCTACACGTGATTACTGCCACACTTCACCCTTGTTCCTGCAAAAACAGTCCCGAGATTCACAGTGACAAATCTTTCCTATGACATTTGATTCTAAAGTGACCTGAAGGATTTAGTTGAAGTGTGGGCTCCTGAGGTAATTGTTTCAGTGGTTGAGACAGACTGAACTCGTTGTGGAAGAATTCAAAATGAACGTGGCTAAACGTGCGAAATAAATACAGTATTTTCAGACATAATGACCTCTAGATATTTGAAATGTGGTTTGAAGATGTTCACGAAGTCTTCATTTTTATATATTCAAATAGAACGCTAAACCCAAAGATCAGTAGCATATTTGGCTGTGAAATCAGTCTTGCGACAAACAGGGCATATCTTTTAAAAAAATGGCCTTTTTTTAAAAAAAAAATGCCTAGGGAGGAAAGAAATAGAAATATACATTCATTAAAAAAAAAAATGTATCCCTATTCCTTCAAAGTTCAAGACTGTTAAGTACTGGGCTGTAAAACTCTGATCCCCTAAATGTTTATAGAGCATCTATTAATATGGCTTTAGTTATAACTTTTTTCCCCCTTCTAATTAGTTTCTCAATAAAGACAAAATAAGGGGGCCCGGGTGGCTCAGTTGGCCAAGCGTCCGACTCTGGATTCGTCTCAGGTTATGATCTCATGGCTGGTGAGTTCAAACCCGGCACTGGGCTGTATGCTGACAGCACGGAGCCCTCTTGGGATTGTCTCTCTCCTTCTCTCTCTACCCCTACCCCACTCACGTGCAAGGTCTTTCTCTCTCAAAGTAAGTAAACATTTAAAAAAAAAAAATGGATACCGAATTAGAGAGTGCTATACAGAAGACGTAAGGTTGTCTTGGCAGAAATCTGTGGAGCCCAGAGAGAGCTACTTAATTAAAAAGTTGCACCACGATCAATCAGAATACGATAGGAAGAATTGCATTTTACAAAATCATAGAACAGGTCTGGCATCTGAAACAGCGAGGACTGATTAAATTTTCCTCTTTCAGATTCTACTGTAAATCCAGACTTAGAAACAGTCCTCCTTACTCTGCCTTTCAAAGTATTGAATAAGGAACTTCAAACTTCTATTATTTTCCCACCGCTACGAAATCGCAGTAAATCTGTATTCCCTCTTATCTTTAATGGAAGAGACATCTCAGTTCTCCGTAGAGGGAAAAGTAAATGACAATGGTCACCACAAGCAACAATTCTTGCATCAGTTGTTCTGCATAAAAATTATTCTGTTTAAACCCTGGCTCTCAGGTGTCAGGGAGAAAGCCTAGTCCCTGCAAACTCTTGGAAAAAGCTACTTCTTTGTACTGCGAAATGTTTCAGCTCGCAGTAGGATAGGACCCCCAACCCCCACCCCGCCCCGCCCGCCCGCTTCCCACCACTTCAACTTGATTTTCCACTATTAGGTGAAGGATGCTCAGAGAACATCACATTAATTTCGGCGGACAGTAAATTTTATCTAATTCAGCAAGCAAGCCTGTGTTAATTAGGCCTCCCAGGACGAGCGATGGCAAGGCAGCTTCTGTTACTGATCGATAAGCTCACCTCTAGCAGCTCAGGTGGACGGTTACTGGGGCTTCCGAGTAAGAAAGAGGGTCCCATTCTTGCGAGCCAGCTCTAGGCGCCTACCAGCGCGACAAGCGGGCTGGCTGCGTACGAGTAACATCGCCCCCTCTTCCTGTCCGTCTGTCCCGGCGGAGGTCAGAACTGCCCCGGGGAAAGCACGTTCCCTGCCGTCGCCTGAGGCGGCTCAACGCCTTCCAGCCTTGAGCCTGATGGATGGGGACGTCAACGTGCTGACACAGCCAGCACAGATGTGCTGTTTGATCCCAGGGACGCGAGCCTTCTTTGATGAGAAGGCGGGAGCATCAGTACATGCAGCCTAATTTCCTGTAATCCTGCTCTGCAGTCACAGGCAACAGGGTATTAAGAACCCACAAGGCAGCGTGTCCCTCCTGGTGGCCTTTGTCAGCAAAGAGCCCGACGCATGAGTGTCTTTGGGGCGAAAGACACCACCCTGGCCAAGGGTGGGAGTGTTCAGGCCTCCATCAGGTGGGAGACGCGGAATCTCCTGGAAGACCGTTGGGCCTTCACGGCTGACATTTCTGTATGGAAACGGCACAAAGGAAAGGACACATGCTTCGGTGACACAGGACAATGAGGAGCACGCTTAGAAAAGGTGCCGGAGGGGGGTGCGGAGGGAAAAAGGCCGATGCTGACGGGCTGAAAGCATCACTTATTTCCGTGGCTTTTGCCAAACGGGAAAAGAGATGTGGCCGTCTGTCACGTGCTTCACGACAGGCGACCTTCTGTGTCAGGTCTGAGTTGTTTTCCGGACACGGGCATTCTGGGTCTCCCCACTGGACCTCTCTTCCGTAAAGGAAGAAACCCTGGTCCAAACAATCACCCATCGTAGGTTAATATGCGTCTCTTCCTCGTTGATCTCAACATCCAGAAGCACTTTCTGTGCGATGAATTAAATCCTGGCAGCAGGTGACCATGCGTGTTTCCCGGGGGCACGTTGGGTTTCCAAGTGAGAGATTTGCAAACACTTGCAGGTCTTCCGTAGGAGGGCGTGACACGGGAAGGAAAAAAATGCAGGAGGAATGGAAGCGTTTAAGGTGAGTGGAGGCAACAGGATTTTGCTAATACAACATTTTGCTTTCCCTCAGACTCTTAGGATGAAGAAAGACCACAAGGGGTTCTTCAGGCACGGTTCGTATCTGTGTTGGGGCGTAACGCCTTCAATAATAATATCGCCCTCGGTAATAATGCCAATGAGCCCGTGCTTCATGTGTTTGCATTTACGAAGCACCTTGGCTTCTGTATTCTCACTCAAGCCCCCACAGGGATCATGCGAGGAAGGCAAACTATCGAACCCATTTCACAGACGGGAAACTAAAGGTCACAGAGCATGCACAGGTGGCCCCAGCTCCTACAGCCACTACCAGGTCCAAGCTGAGGTTCACGCCTTCTACCCCTATTGGGCTTTACTACCCTCTTCTGTAAAGGGAGCATCTTAATGCCAGCCAGTGGTGGAAGGACTAGTATCCCGTTTCACAGATGGGGAAACTGAGTCACGGAGCATTTAAGTAAAATAATTACTGAGGGCTATGTAGGGGTGTGACACGGGCAGTCTGGCTCCAGATTCTATGCCCTTAGTCTCCACACTAGACTGGGTGACAGCAGCTCATACAGGAGGGACGATGTCAGGAGGGTACAGTCAGTGGGAAATGGTGGCACCACCAGAGGGGGGAGCCCCGAGCTGACCTTGGAGCCATGAAACAGCATCCAAGGCGGGGATGAGACCTTTGCCTTTCATCCGTCAGTCAAAGGACATGCAAACCCATTCAGTATTCTTGATCTGAGTCAGAATTTACCTTTCAACCCAAAGTATGATGCAGCAAGAAACAGTCCACCAATAAAGAGACATAGATTAGGAGAGGAAACGGGTCAACAAGACATGTCTATCTTCTCATGGCGGGAATCTTCAGAGAAAAGAAGCGGAATATCTACAGAAAGGCAAAAGCAAAGATGAAATACATTTTCCAGTTTTTAGGCAATAAAACACGTCACACCCAGCAACCTCATCACTCGTAGAACACGTGCTTTGCACGGAAGCCACTGTGACCACAAAAGAGAGACAGGCAGCGACTGCAGAAGGGAAAGTGTGGCCCCTTCTGAAAGACTGCCTCATGGGAATCCAACCTTATCTCAAATTTCTCTCTTATGAACATGATAATTCCTCAACTTTTGATAAGAGATTTACATATCTCGGAGCTTGACGCATTTCTTCACTGCTGAAGGAAATGGTACAATCCTATTTTACACCGCTGAGAAATTTATAATGGTAGCAGATAAGAAAAATAGGCCAGAGTGTCTGAAACACACAGATTAACGGTCTGCATCGATCAATTCGCCAGATAATTGCACAACCGTTCCTGTCACTCTGTACAGGAATGGCTTCAAGGTAAATAATATTGATGCTTTCTCTTTTGTGATATTTTAATTATATTCGCAAGACTTATAGTCACAGGCCAACATATGGTAATTTAATTCGGGAGAATGCTTTCGTTATTTCAGTATTAAAATTAATACATATTTCGTTGATGAGTTTGATGTTCTCTGCAGTAGATGCAGCGTGAAACTTTAGAAAAGTGTTTGAGATGATGTGATTGGAAAGGTTCCAGAATTAATGGCATATAAGAGAAAAGAGTGTGGGGCATCTGTATGAACTGTATACATACAGACATCAGGCACGAGAGTATATATGTGTTTACACTGCCATCAGCAATTGGTGAAGAATTCAGGCCATCGGATACTTCTCACTCTGCTTTGAGTTTGTACATCTGACCAAAGTTCCCTCAGAGCTGGAAAGATCCCAGCCAAGGGATCCCGTTGGACCCAGCCAATGTGGTTGTAGTCTCTATTGTTGTTTGATGTTCTAGAGAAGATAGCTAAGTTCACAGGGGCAGGATTGCCTTCCTTCAAGGACCTTGGGATGTTTCGCGCATTCCTCTATGTACAAATAGCAGTAGCATCCACTCAGTTGTGAGAATGAACATCTCCAGCTGTTTCCAAGTGCTCCCTGAGCAGGGTGGGAGTGAGGCTGAAGTGACCCCTGGTTGACAACCACTGATTTAATTCAACCAACGTTCCATGGGCTGTGTTGGATGCCAAGAAGACATCGCAGAACCAAAGAGACTTTCTACCCGTCCGCACCATCCAAAGAGAGGTGGTGGAAGGGGAGAGGCATCCGACCAAATGACCAGAGAGGTATTCATGAATCACAAGTTACCATAAGGTCTGTGGACAGAAGTCTGGGGCAGTGGGAGGAGAATTTGAGAAGGATCTAATGGATGAAGGAGAAACCAGGGAAGAGCTTTCCAATGAAAGGACAGTTGGTTGTTGGAGACGTAATAGAAGTTTCTGGAGAAGATGAGGTGAAGGGCACCCAGACCGGGAGGCAGCATGTTGAGTCCTGAGGGCAGCAAGTCACGAGCACGGGTAACGGGAGGGCCAGGGGGCAAGACGTCCAGAGAGCAAAGGGAAGGAAAGTCAGGAGCCACGTTTTGCACAGCAAAAGAGGGCACGGCATGAATTTGGTAGTTCATTCTAAGGTCAGTGCTCAGCCAGAGGTGACGTTTGAGTTGAAGAGTTTCATCATCGACCGGTCCCTTTCACTGGTCATTGGGAGGCTGAGTGCAGCATGGACTGTAGCGTCGGCCCCAAAGGGAAGGTGGCTGCAGCAAAGCCAGTGAGACAAGGTGGTGCTTTGTCCTACTGTAGACGATCTGGAGATGCTGGCCGTGTGGCCACCTCCTCTCAGGGGTGTGGATGGCTTCCCCAGCACCCCCGTGCCCTGCCTGTGTGTGTTCTTCGTGGCACTTAGGATTCATAACGTGCAGTTTGGCTTGTGTATATTGTCTTTCTTGTGTCTCTCCTTTCCCAAGCTTCTTCCAGCCACACCCTCATCTTCAACCTGGGTGGGGGTGGGGGGGCACATTTTGAGAGTCAGCCAGGCAAGATTTTCGGACACATGAGAGGTTGGGAGGGGAGAGTGATGGGACAGAAAAGGTGTGAAGGTTGGACCTGGCGGGGCACGCGTCCTGGAGGTATCGGTATTTCCCGAGACGGGGGACGGCGCGGGAGGGTGATGTTGTGGCAGTGGACGGTGAGAGAGGGAGAAGTGGAGAATTAAGTCTGTAACTCGTGACGGTTGAGATTCCTCTGCGGCGACAAAACAGACAGTGTCCATCATGAGAAAGCTGACAAGGAGCCGTCTGAGAGGGTGCCACTGGGAAGGCTGGGTATTGGGTTATTTTGGCTTTTAACAATCTCGATCATCTTTACGTAGCTAAGCTGAAGCAATGCCTCCAAGTAGCTATTGTTTTTGTTTCTGGTCTCCTGCTCTTTGTTTTGCTGTCCCTCTAATTCCTGATCGAGGTCGTGGAATAAACGTGCAACACGGGCAGAGAAATCCCATATCCAGGTACAGACACAGTTGTATCAGCCCACGTTGGCTGTTTGTGATTGCTGCCCCGGGTTTTAGGTAATTGTAACACAACAGATAATCAAAGGAGGCATCTCACTGAAACGGCTGACTGAAATCTTTGTGGGTCAAAATGTGGTTTTCAGTATCTCACCCTTCATGGCCCGGGTCAGGCGTTGGTCACTTGCACGTGCAAGAGAAACCGCGTCCCTGCGTCTCTGGGTTTTGACATGGGAAGAGGAGGAGCGTGGGCGTGGTGAATTTTTAACGTGTGTGATACTGGGAGAGAACGCGGGGTGTGTGAGGACCAAGCCTGTTGCGGGAGAGAATAAGACGCCGTCTCTTTTCAGGATAAGCAAACCAGGTCAGCACCATCCCACAGAAAGACCAGCTGTTGGCTGGACCACTCCGGCCCTCATCCCCACTTATGAGGATGGATATTCAAAGTGATACTCTGGCAAGCTGAAATTTCCACGTGCCATACAGACAGACGCAAAGGGATGTGTCTCTATCATAGATACTGGGAAGCATTTGTTAACGAGGCGAGACAAGGAAAGGTGGCTAAATTTGACTAGGGGAAAATATGTTCATGAAGGGAATAGCCAAAACGATGGTACCAGCTCCGTTTAGGGAAAGGAAGTCTGAAAAAAATATATAAAGACAAAAGAAAGACATTGCATAAATGAGGAATACAGTCTAGCAGAGAAATGTTTTTAGCGTTAGGGAAATCGGGCTCCGACATATCCATCATTTACTGGCGGCGTGACGATATATCTGGGCCCCAGCCCCCTCATGTATATCAAAGTACTTAATAGCAGGGAATGACATGAGATTAATGTCCAGGATACTTTAGTCTTTCATCTGAAAATGTTTCCACTATTTGTATTTTTACTCTCATGTCTAGAAAATAGTGCTGGATACAGCCATTTACTATAAAATATTTTTCACACCTTGGCCAAACTTTAGGCAGACTCTCTATTAGAAAACCTATAAAAATTTCACAAATATGAAATTAAAGCCTGCAGGAATGTAAATTTTATTCTGTGGTTATGATGTGTGCCTCCAGGAAATGACCCTTGATATGCATAAAGCTGTAGTGCATTTAGGCTCTGATTTTGATGCCTGGATAGTAGAAATAAAGCCGCCCGGTCCCTTTCCCTTTCATCTGAAATTGCCAAACTAAGGGAGAATTACAATAACGACCATGGCTCTCAAGCACGTTTATGTTCATTATTGCAGCTAAGCACAACAATGTATTTCCTGGCTACTCAAAGTAGTCAAGTTAGAGATGTTAAACTACAGATGTAAACTTACCTACCCTTGGAAATACACGATTGAACTAGTGTCTTGAGTCTACCAGCATGTTTGAAGTACCTTATAGTATTCAATACTCAAGTCCAAGGACACAAAGATGAACAAGAAATATCCCTTATCCTCAAAGAGAAAATGGTTGGGTTGGCAAGTCATACCTTGAAACAAATCAGTGCAACGGTGTGAAAAGAACTAACCTACCCAGAGGCAGCAACGTAAGAACACGTCCTTGTCAGGTGAGTGGACATCTGCCCAGTTGTTGGACACGGTGTGTTTGGCATTAGGCACATGAAGACAATTGAGCCTGTTAAGAGTTGTACATGGTCTCATAAGCCAAGCCAGACCAAAATGCTGGCCCACTGCTCTTGCCCCGCTCATGAGCTAATCTCTCTTTTTCATTCATCAATCCAGGGTGTTATGATGCTTTCATGGACCACCGTAAAAGGTTACTTAGCCTGGGTGGTTCAGTCTGTTAAGCATTCGGCTTCGTCTCAGGTCATGATCTCGTGTTTCATGGATTTGAGCCCCGTGTTGGGCTCTGTGCTGACAGCTCAGAGCCTGGAGCCTACTTCGGATTCTGAGTCTCCCTCTCTCTCTGCCCCTCCCCTGCTCATGCTCTGTCTGTCTCTCGCAAAAATAAAATAAAGCCTTAAAAAATTTTAAATGTTCCTTAGCCAAGAAGGTATGCCATGGTGGGAGGGGGCCCTCTCATATTACTTTCCTACCTACACACCAGAGTTCTTCAACATTATGTCCATCAGGGTGCTTTGTTTATAACAAATGTAATGCCTTCTTTATCTTGACATTAAGACTCATGCATGATATAATTTCCCACAATCAGAATTTGGAAATAAATCCGTATAGAGTCACCTGGGTGGCTCAGTCAGTCGGTTGAGCGGCTGACTTCGACTCAGGTCATGATCTCGCAGTTCCTGAGTTTGAGCCCTGTGTCGGGCTTGCTGGTGTCTGCCTGTCAGTGCAGAGCCCATTTCAGATCCTCTGTCCCCCTCTCCCTGCCCCTGTTCAACTTGCGCTCTCCCAAAAATAAATAAATATTTTTTAAAAAGAAAGAAAATGAATCTGTATCATGCCCTATCTATGCTGCAAAGGAGAAAATCAAGGAAAATAGTTCCAATTAAATAATGCGTACCCCAGTGCATTAACAGTTAGGCCTGATTGCACGAGATTACGTAAGTAAGTAAAGACACTGGTGCCTCCTTAGGAAGCATAAGCCTGAGTTTAGGAAGAGATCAGAAGACATTCCAAAAGGAAAAGGCAGAAGTGGGAAGAGTAGAATGCAGAGGGCACTAGTAACAAGCAGCATTAACATAAGGACCAACAGGGGTGCCTGGGTGGCTCAGTCCGTTAAGCGTCCAATTCCGGCTCAGGTCATGATGTCGCAGTTCATGGGTTCAAGCCCCACGTTGGGCTCTGTGCGGCTGACCGCTCAGAGCCCGGAGCCTGCTTCGGATTCTGTGTCTCCCTCTGGGTCTGCCCCTCTCTCGCTTACTCCCTGTCTCTCTTTGTCTCTCAAAAACAAATACACATTAAAAAAAAATAAAACAAACATAAGGACCAACAGACAGTATTTCTTTGACAATGTTAAGAGGAAAAGAAAAGGAAATAACAGAAAGTAAAATTAGGCTATGTGCCAAGACAAATTATAGGCTGTCTGAGGGAAGAGATCCAGATAGATGGCATTTCCTTGCACAAGCTTGGGTTGCCCTTATTTATAAGCATAGTATCAAATGTTCTGCTCAGGATATGAAATGAAACAGACTGTGACACAGTATCACAGAAAACACGGTCCAATGTGGAAAGTCTTCTGTGTGTTAAGATGATTCCAATATGGTGAGTAGAGGTCGTATCAGTGAAGTGATTTCCCATAATGGTGTTCAAGATTTGTCAGAATCCTAAGCATTACCAAGTACAGATGACTTTTAAACATCGTGGGGGTTAGGTGCTCCAATTCCCACCTCCTCTTACACAGTCAAAAACCCAAGTAAAACTTTTGACTCTCCCAAAACTTAATTACTGATAGCTTACTGTTGACCAGAAGTCTAACTGACAACATGAACAGTAGATTCACACATCTCTGGGATGTTCTCTGTATAATATACTGCAGTCTTACAGTAGCGTAAGCTAGAGACAAGAAAATGTGATTAAGAAAATCATAAGGAAGAGAAAATAGATTTATGGTATTCTGATGTATTTATAGAAAAGGATCTGCATAGGAAAGGACCGTCGTTTAAGGGTCAATTGTATAATCTTGCTGATGGCACATGACACTTAGACTCAAGAAAATTGTCCTGGGAGGAAAAATACTTGAGTTTACAGAGGAGATAGAGTTCCTTTGTAGGCATCGATAATTATGAAAAGGTTTTTCACCGAGAGGGGTAACTAGTAAGGCTTTTGAAAACCATGCAGGATGTGGGGGCTCGTTCTTTGTGGTGGGGTTGCCTGTGGGTTCCAGCATACCACGCTGAGCGAATCTAACCTCGAAATGGCTAAGGGTGGTCATTAAGGCAACTACTGAAAATGGCCTCCCAAATTTCCCAATGTTCCATAAGGGGGCAGCACCATCCCCGTTCAGAAGTACTGCGACTCCCAGAAGTCCATCATAAGATTACCTAATTGTTAAGCGAGCAACTGTTGACCTCTGACAGGATGAAGGATGGGGGGAGGATGTGGAAAAAGAGAGTGATGTATGATGAATACCGGCTGAGGCTCAGGACTGAGATATTGGGCCCAAGTTCATGCAGTCACTGAACTGCTCATTGCTACTGTCCCCCCACCCAAACGACAGTGGGCGGGAAGGCACTGCTTCACCCCGTGAACCGGAACCCAGCAAATCCAAGAACCTCTCTCTCTTCCTCCTCACAACCAAGTTCCGACTGTTACAAATGAAGGTTTCACCCGCGTGTCCTGAAGACATTTGCTCTGGCGAATGTACCAGGACCTTCAGTATTTGGGGCGGAGTGAGTGGCCCATGTGAGCAGGGACGCATAGATCTGGAAACAGGTATGTCTCCCTCGAGGGCCATCCTCTATCCTCTGTGTATGTCATGTTCACCCGTTAACACTTGAGGCTCATCCAGGCGAGAAGGGGCTGTAAATCAGAGCGTCGTGTTCCACGAGTAAACGTGGCAAAAAGGCCAGGCATCCCTGACCGCCCGAACTGTACCATTCAGAAGTGGGAAAGAAGGAGGGAGAGGCCTCCAGGAAAAGAGGTCACCCCGAGGGAGAAAACGGAGAAAATAGAACACGCAGGGGCGGGGGTGAGAAGAGTGAGTAACGGAGCATGAGCAGCTGACATTGAGATGTTCCCCGGGGTTGGAATCACGCCAGGGGCAAGCCGCACGGTGGTCCTGTGACTTCTGTGACTTACGGGCGTCCTCTGAGCACAAGGATTTGCATCTCTGGGCTGGAGTCGCTGCCGTAAATTATGGGGAGAAAGGCGTGCACAGACACCCTTTAATCTACCATCCGGAGGCTCACGGCGAGACATCACAGAAGAGCACCACGGCGCCACGGCGAGTGGGGAGTGAGGTCACGCGCGTAACTTTGAAACACTCGTCTAGCATGGGTGGTGGGTGGGAGTTTTCGCAATTCTGTCAAACCCTTCAAGTCTTCACCGAAGGGTCCCAGAATCCCTGCTTTAAAACCTGCGGAATTTGCAAGGTTCCATTGTCATGCAAATCACCACCTCCCAGGAGGTCTGTCTGCCTTTGCTTAGGGTTCGGGGCAGCTGCTGGGAGCCTGGGGTGAGGGGGAAGGATGGATGTGGAGCTTAGGAATGTGGATGCGTGGATGTGTAGACACCGAGGTCAGGATTTTATGTCTGTGTGGGCACCATGACAGGAAGGACGCACGTCAAGGTCTGAACAACCGTCCAGAAAACAACAACCCACGCTCTCTTTCCGCTACGGGACACTGGGAAGTTCAGATTTTAAAGACAGCTCCATCCACATGCATGGAGCACACTCTCTTTGTAAAGGGCTCTTCTCTTGGCTTTAAGAAACGAACAAGGCTTGGTCCAGAACAAATGGGAAAATGAGTCTTGCGTGCAAAGAGGGCAGAAAAAAGAATGGTCATTGCCAAGGGGCTGGAGGCAGGGGAGATGGGGAGAGTGTTCGATGGGTATAGAGTTTCAGTCTTGCAAGAGGAGTTAAGTTCTAGAGTTTTTAGAAGGTGCTCCGTCAATAATCTCCCCATTTCTACTGGCACTAAGTATGCTCAGATAGTGAAGGGAGTGGATTGAGAGGTAGGTTGGTGCCTTTGTTTCTTTTGCTGATTGTTTTAAAATTGCTTTCACGCTAATAGAGAAGAGCTGCCTCGAAACAAATGAACAGATATTTCGGAAGAAATATCTCTACGTTCCAGAAGAAACAGGGAAGGAGTTGATGCCCTCTAGGAAAGCAGTTTGAATGGGAGAGGCAATGAGGTGGGAAGAAAGGAAGTGCTTTTTGGTCACGAGCTTTCTTTAAAGATAACTGAGTTTGAAAATTATGGTTGAGGCTTGAACGACACGGGGCGGGGGGGGGGGGTGGCCGACGCCAACCACCCCCAACACACCCCCAACACACTGTGAGAAAGCTGACGTCTGCAAGCCCGGTGTAGGGTCAGCGCCAGAACCTGACGTGGTGGGACCCTCGCCAGACTTCCAGCCTCCAGAACTGTGAGAAATAGGTGTGTGCCTTTTGAGCCACCAAGTTCATGGGATGTTGTTAGGGCAGCCCGAGCTGATGAAGACAATAAGCTAATGTCAGATCACGTTGTCTCTACTCATCCTAAAGGGAGTCACCAGTCCCCCTGCACACACACAGGGGGAGGAAATGACACGGGGTTGTGACCCTCAGGAAACACAAGAGGGATGTCTGTCTGGGTCTTTTCTCCCCACCTCCCATCTTAGGACATCTCATTTCAATCTGGCCATGATATCCAGGATATTTATTTTAATGTTTTATTTATTTTTGAGACAGAGAGAGAGGGAGAGAGAGAGACCGTTCAGCCACGGCAGGGCAGACAGAGAGGGAGACACAGAATCCAAAGCAGGCTCAGGGCTCCGAGCTGTCAGCACAGAGCCTGACGTGGGGCTTGAACTCACGAACCACGAGATCATGACTTGAGCCGAAGTCAGAAGCTCAACCGACTGAGCCCCCCAGGTGCGTCCAGGATGTATGTTTGCACAAGCCCATAAGCAACAACTTAGAAGTGCAAAAGTGCCAGCACGTGTTGTGACAGCCACTGCCCCAGTATAGCTCTTTTCTTTTCTTGTTTCTGCTTGATGTGTCCAGGCCCGTGTTGTAGATGCTCTCCTTGCTCAAGCTGGGGACCTTTGTTCTCCGATAGCCTTGAAGGTTGAGACGCACGCGGAAACTGCGTCCTGACACACACAGCCCTCCGGTGGCGTCCTTTAGACTATTTAGAACCAAATGCCAGCAGTTTGAAAGGCACATGCTGAGTGACTCTCAGCAGACCTGAGAAGGACTTCAGTCTCCTTTGGTCCAGGTCAGGTCAAGGCAGAGGACCATCACAAGAATACCACAAAAACATTTTACGTAAGATTCCATGAATCAGTTTATCTGCCAGCTAGAGTGTCCTGACTTAAAGTGAATGGATTCGTGGGGCGCCTGGGTGGCTCAGTCGGTTGAGCGTCCGACTTCGGCTCAGGTTGTGGTCTCACGGTTCACGGGTTTGAGCCCCGCATGGGGCTCTGTGCTGACAGCTCAGCGCCTGGAGCCTGCTTCGGATTCTGTGTCTCCCTCTCTCTCTACCCCTACCTGGCTAGCACTGTGTCTCACCCTCCCTCAGAAATAATAAATGAACATTAGAAAATAATAACAAAGTGAATGGAATCTTGAGCACACGGAACAAACCCTCTCTGCTTCCATTTTCTTCCTATTAGCTTTTGTGTTTTCCAAACGTGCACCTAAGTCCATGTCAGCGGGCAACCTCCACCCCGCCTTCAAAACAGTCATGAAGACTGGTATTGGTGAGGCCACACAGGATTTACCTTGGGTGTCTGTGCCGTGACTGTACCTTGGGAACAAGCCCAGAACAGCGCAGGCATGTAGGATCGGGTGAGTGCTTGCTTGCTTTCTTCCTGAGCCTTGTATCACCTGCCACAGGTAAAATACAATATCCGGCAGCATTATAAAAAAAAAAAAAAAAATCATGTGCTTCTCAGGCATCCAGATTTGGATGTACAGCTGAATTTAATTAAACCACTTGAGACGTGGGTACATGTGATTGATCCTCTAAGCTTACCCTTTTTATCATTGAAGAAATGGGAATGATCACATTTATGATGATGGTGGCCCGCATAGTTCAAAAGGTTAATGAAATAGTTAAAGAAAAAAAATATGTGTAGAGTTCTTCATTCTTTCTCCCTGTTATTTCTAGAGCTTGCTAGGAAACTCCTTCTGGGAAGATATACCTGTTACTGGTACTATTTGGTGAAATGAACTTAGACCCCTAAAAGTTTAACACTTAAGGGACATTATTTAAATATGAGTGGAGAAACCAAATCTCAGTGAGATATGTATATTATCTATAGATATAATTCTACATTATAACCCATATTATCATTATCTATAATCTATATTATAATTATAATCCATACTATATATATCTAATATCTATATTTATACTTGTATCTATAAATGTTTTATTTATTCTTGAGAGATCACAAGTAGTGGATGGGCAGAGAGAGAGGGGGACAGAGAATCTGAAGCAGGCTCCAGGCTCTGAGCTGTCAGCACAGAGCCCGACACGGGGCTCGAACCCGCAAACCGTGACATCATGAGCCGAAGACCAACTCTCACCCAACTGAGCCACGCAGGTGCCCCAAGCTCAGTGACTTATTAAAGAAAGGACTTTGGTGAAATTGTGACTAACGTCAACAATGTGAAGACGGGGTTCTCTGTCCAAGAGGAGAATATGGTTCTGAAGGCTGCTCATTGCTTTCCACAAAAATCCTATCCCGTAATTATTTCCGTCTTGGCCCTGAATCTTACCGATACTTCACATAACACACAGCCTGCCTCTCTCTTTCTCCCTCTCTCGCCCTGTCTCCCTCCCTCCAGAATTTTAAACGTACTTCCCCAAGAAGATAGGGTACAGGTCGCATGTCCTAATTTACACATCGAATGCAATGGTGACCCACACGATGGCTACACAGACACATGCAGAGCCTCGTTAGTGACAAGATTTGCATAATTAAACGACATTCGTAATTTCTCCCTTTTTATTCCGCAGAATGAATGAATCAGTGGAAGAATGGATCCACTCAAAATCATATCTGAAAAAAGCCTTTATGGATTCATGCTATTTTTTTTTTTAAACCAGGCCTGCAGGTGCAATAATTTGTCTCCATTCACAAGGTTCTGACAGGTGATTCTGCTGCCTCGTCAGTTTTATGAGGGGATTTCTTTTCTCCGTGGATATTCATGTTTAGCCACAGCCTAGGAGCAGCGTGGCCTATGAGGTGCCTTTGTGCTTGGCATAAGATTTTCAGAGAGGAAAACAGAATCCGGGAGATCGTTTCAAACACGGAGAAAGGCCCCAACGCGGGGAAGGTTCACACCACAAACCAGGAAGACATTCCGGTGCAGGTCTCACGGTTGTGTTGTTACCAGGTGCGGGTCTGCGTGCTCACAGAGTTTGGAGGGGAGCTAAGGCTTGAGGTCACCTTCTTCTAAAAGGGAAGAATTCAGAGAATGCATGGAAAGCCTATGCGCAATGGCATGCATGCTTTTGTATATAAAATCATCCATGGGGTGGGCATTCACAGGAAAAAATTAAATTTTAAGGTATTAAATGTTAAAAATCTCTCTTAAAAAGCCCATGTTTTGGAAGCCAACACCTCTGCTGCCTTGAGGAACATTTCAGTAAAGGATGTTGAGCTGACTACTGGAGGACAAGGAGGTGCTGGGAGACAGGTATGGGTTGTGGGGCTCAAAGAGCAGGAGAGGATCCCGCAAGAGGGTGCAAGAGGCACTAAATGTTACCACTGCACACAGTGTGTTAGGACCGCCTACAGTGAAATGAACCAAAATACCTGCTCAACTACCCCCATGAGATGCTTCCAGACCGCTCTTGAAAACACCCCAGGAAACCCTACCCAGGCTTTGCCGATCCCAGAAAAATAAAAGCTGCACATCACCTTCTAAGTGCACAGAGAGAATTAGGGCAGAGAGAAACAGCTGACGGGAGTCATTCGAAGCCCACCGGAATGGTCGGAGGAAGACGAGCAGTGAGCTCCTGGCACTTGCGGGAGGGAAAGGGACTGGATGCGGGAAAGGAAGGGTCGTGCCGGGGGTGTGATAGCATGGGCCACTGTCTGTCTCCTTGGGAACCTTGGGGATGGGCACGGGTGGGTTTCTGACTCTTCTTGGACGTGACCTAGTGGACATGAACCCACCTCCCTAGCGTGCTGGGGGGGGGGGGGTGTAGCTATGGGAAGCAGAGTGTTGGGTTTCCAGTATTACTCACATAGGGAGTATTACTCACATACTCCAGTATTACTCACATAGGATGCATGTAGGCCGTGAAGCCCATGGCCCACCTGTGGCCAGGTTGCAGGTGTCCTGGAGCTTCCTGCAGAATCCCCGCGTCCCCTTCCCATTCTGGCCCCAACTGTGAGCCCTGCCCCAGCTGCTGTGCATGAGAACAGAACCTGTCGTGCAAAGTTCCTTGTCGCCCAGGCCTCCATACCAGAAACAGGGCTCATTTCAGAGTCGTTTGTGCCTAAGACTCATTCAAAGGAGCGGGTGGCATCTGGGTCGCGCACGTGTGATCAAAACCAGCCCACTGACCTAATCTTGGGAGAACGAAGTTAAGGCCGTTGCTACAATAACTACCACCAACTCTTGACCTAACCCACAACATTGACTACCCCCTTCATAAATTCTCTTGACTTCGTCAGAAATAATATCCAGTATTTTAAAAATTCTCCTGACACCTACTCTTCTTTTCTCATTTCCCAAAGGAAGATGGTCTGAGCTGGGGTTTGAAAAAAATTTCCTATGTATTTTTATTGGGACACTAATTTCATTTAACTTTATAATATACCTTTATAATATACCTTTATAATATAATATACCTTTATAATATACCTTTATAATATAATATACCTTTATAATATACCTTTATAATATACCTTAAAACAAGATCTTTATTGCAAAATTTTGACACTGAACAGAAGTAGTATCTGTATGCACCTTGAGGCATGGCTGTAACAAGTGTGCAATCTATACTGAACACCAAATATGCTAACTTCATTCTTGGTTCTACTCTGGAGCTTAACAGAATCCTTATAGAGGGAGTTATCATCTCATTACAGAAAGTGGTTCTTAACTTCGTCGTTGCCAAAACTCCTGTACCTGTGACCAGAATGCCAGTTAGGACCACTGAAAGAAAAGGAGGAATAAGGGAGATTCTTATTTAATAGAGCTGTAGAGCTGACATTTTACATGGATGTGGATATATACATATTATATATATGTATATGTGTATGTGTATGTGTATATGTATATGTACATACGTATATGTATATGATACATATACACACATTTCATAAGCTTCATTGATATACAAAGTAGCAAAACTCATATGTACATACATCACAGTGTAAACTGTCATAGATACACATAGTATCATCAACTTATATATGTATACAGATACATATCTAAGCATATACACAGTACCATAAACTCACAAACATATACGTAGTAGCAAAAGAAAAGAAAAATTCTAGAAAGCTTGATCTTCATGTCAATGTAGCAGCAAACTCATTGTGTAAGTCCTAGGTTTCAATATCTAGGAGAAACTATACAAAGTATTTGCACTAATGCAGCAACAGAGGCATTTGGCTGATTCTTGACCTTCCTGCTGTTAGCATCATCTCTAAGCCTTCCTCAGTCTATCATTTCCATGTAAAAGGAAAGCCACAGAGTCACCATAATCTCCAGAAGAGACAGGGGTCACCTTCCCCCAGCTGGTCTGCGGGTTCCAGGAGGGCAGGAAGCTTGCCCCTTTGATCCCGTTAACTATCCCAGATGTAGCACAGAGGCCAGGAAGGACTGGTTCTCCAGCAGGACTGCTGCGGTTTTGCAGGGCCCAACACATTTCCCTGATTGTGACTGAGAGTGATACATCCATGTTTATATAGTGGCAATGTGGGCATGCAGGCACTGTTGGGACTCAGACAGGAGAACATTTTTGCTCTCAGCTCTGTGCTTCAAAAACATACCTACGAGGGGCGCCTGGGTGGCTCAGTCAGTTAATCATCCGACTTCAGCTCAGGTCACGATCTCACGGTCCGTAAGTTCAAACCCTGTGTTGGGCTCTGTGCTGACAGCTCAGAGCCTGGAGCCTGCTTTGGATTCTGTGTCTCCCACTCTCTCTCCGCTCCTCCTGTCTCTGTCTCTGTCTCTGTCTCTCAAAAGTAAATAAATGTTACAAAAATATTTTTTTAAATGTAACTATGAACAGGAATGTCTATGAATATACCTATACACATGTATTAGTTTCCTGCTGCTAAAGCAAAGCAGCATTTAGCAGCTTAAAGTAAGAAATGTATTATTGTATAGCTGTTTAGGTTACAAGTTTTTATACAAGTTTATTTATCTTGAGAGAGAAAGAAAGCAAGTGAAGGAGGGGCAGAGAGAGAGAGAGAGAGGGAGAAAAATCCCAAGCAGGCTCTGTGCTGTCAGCACGGAGCCCAATGTGAGGCTCGAACTCATGAACCCTGAGATCGTGACCTGAGCCGAAATCAAGACTTGGGTGCTTAACTGACTGAGCCACCCAGGCGCCCCTAGGTTACAAGTTCAATATGGGTCTCACCTGGCTAACATCAAGGTCTCCGTGGGGCTGTGTTCCTTCTAGACTAAGGGAGAATCTCTTTTCCTGAGGCTGTCCCCTTTCCTTGGCTCGCAGCTTAACCCCAGCCAACCTGCATCTCTAAACTTCTGTAATCACGTTCCCGTGGCATTAACTCACACCTCCTCCACTTTTGAGGATTCTTACAAGTGCACTGAGCCCACCTGGATAACCGCGGATTACCTCCTTAGTTCTAGGTCAGCTGACCCACAATCTTAAGTCCCATTTGCCAGGTAGGATAACACTTTCACAGGTGCCTGGGATTGGGATGCGGCCGATGCCTGTTTCCCACACGTGTTCATAACCTGTACAACGTACACCTACTTCCTGGCACCTTTTGTACAATGTATATGAGAGCAAACAGGCTGGCTCAGAGAAGGGAGATCAAGAAACACCCCATCCCATGCACGCTCAGCTGCCACTGGTCCAGACCTCAGGAGGAGCAGAAGAAAACTGCCCAGAGGTGCACACACAGGACGCTGTTGCTTCTGAAGGTAGAATATTGGTCCTTCCCTCCTTTCGCAGGTGCTTTGCCCCCAGAGATGGCAACTGTCAGGAAAACCAGGGTGAAAAGTACAGGGAGGCTGTCTGTCGCACAAAGGGCCCAGGGAAGCGTCAGCCCGGGGCACAGGAGGCTGGGTGGGTCCGGGGACGCGGTGCTCTGGCTGCAGTGAATGTGGGGACTTGGGGACCCCATTAACCCAGAGTGGGAAAGAACACACGATCTAGTAACGGGATAAGAGGAGTTTTCACAGCATAAGGTCATGCCTGGAGCTACCAGGAAATATACCCCCGGGGCATGACCATGAAACAGTATTAAATCTCCCCTCCAGAAGAAGGGCCCAGAGAAAAGAGGAAGAGAGAAGTCCCAGACCCAGCCTGTGGGCACAAATCAGCTCTCTTCTTTCAAAGAGTTAAGAAAAGGGGCGCCTGGGTGGCTCAGTCGGTTGAGCGGCCGACTTCGGCTCAGGTCAGGATCTCGCGAGATCTCGCGAGATCTCGCGTGATCTCGCGTGATCTCGCGTGATCTCGCGTGAGTTTGGGCCCCGCGTCGGGCTCTGTGCTGACAGCTCGGAGCCTGGAGCCTGTTTCGGATTCTGTGTCTCCCTCTCTCTCTGCCCCTCCCCGTTCATGCTCTGTCTCTCTCTGTCTCAAAAATAAATAAATGTAAAAAAAAAAATTAAAAAAAAAAAACAAGGAGTTAAGAAAAGAGGCACCCGTGACTCAGTCGGGTCAGCTTCTGACTCTGGCTCAGGTCATGATCTCCCGGTTCCTCGGCTGGACCCTGCATCAGGCTCTGTACTGACAGCACGGAGCCTGCTTGGGATTCTCTCTCTCCTTCTCTCTCTCTGCTCGCACACCCCTCCCTCTCTAAAAACCAATAAATAAACTTTAAAAAGATTTAAGAAAAGAGGTGAAAACCGACACGGATCTATGGAAAAACGTAAAACAAGAAACACAGTATCAACCTGGAAACTAAGGGCAGCCACTCACAAAGAATGTAATCTGGAACTTTTCTTTTCCTGAACTTTGAAGTTAAAGGAAAAAGAGTTCTTCAAGCATTCGGGCAGGGAAAAAAAAATAAAAATAAAAAAATAATAATAAAAATAAAACAAAATAAAATAAAATAAAATAAAATAAAATAAAATAAAATAAAAATCTAAAATAAAGAGAAGCTACCCATAAGAAGTCAAAATCATGTGGTGCTCAGATATTTCCTATGGAAGCCTGAAGTAGAAATGTCTTTTTCTTCTGAAGGAAGAAAAACTGGTATCCAAAGAGTTTTCTATCTGACCAAGAAAGGTGTCACGTGTAAAAGCAAATATTCTCAAATACTCAAGGATTCCATTTGTTTGTAACCCAAATACTCTTCTTAGGTCATGATCTCACAGGTCGTGAGTTTGAGCCCCACATTGGACTCCGTGCTGCCAATACAGAGCCTGCTTGGGATTGTCTCTCCCTCTCTCTCTGTCCCTACCCCACTCATAGTCTCTCTCCCTCTCTCTCTCTCAAAGTAAATAAATAAACTTAAAAAGAAAGAATGGAGAAAAGACAGGCCTGATTTTAATTTAATTCTAAGCCACGTCCCAAAGTAAATACTAACACCGGGTATGCATAGTGTTTCCTGCAAGAACAAAGTTTCAAATATGGTTATCCAAATGAATTAAATGTCAGAAGGGGTTGAAAGAGATATATTAGTTGTCACGTGTTCAACAAACGGAATTTGGGTTTACAATCCAATATTCTGTGAGGAAACGATATGAAAACACAAGTCAATAAAATACAAGTTGCCCTCGTTGGGTATGGGGGGAGTTTAAAGATAACCACTTCAGTCATCATGTTGAACAATTTAAGTATCAATAATAACAAAAGTAACTCATATTTATGAGCCATTTATTAGGTGCCAAGTGGTCTCCTTAGCATTTTTTCATGCAGATTTGTAATATGGGTTCAATAATTCTCTTAGTCTATTTGGGCGACTATAATAAAATAGCAAAGACTAGGGGGCCTATAAGCAACACACAATTATTTCTCACAGCTCTGGGGGTTGCAAGTCCAAGATCAAGGCACCTGCAGATTTGGTGTGTACGGAGAACGTGCTTCATGGTTCATAGATGGCTGTCTTCTCTCTGTGTCCTCACATCTCTTTCGGGTCTCTTTAGGATACTAATCCCATCCCTGGGGGCTTTACTCTCATGACCTGATCATCTCCCAAAGACCCCCACCTCCAAATAAATACCATCCCACTGGGGTTATGGCATCAATATGAATTCAGGGAAACATTCAGGTTAGAGCAAGAATGTTCTTGAAAAGCTGAAAGGGAACCACAGAGCATCTTTTCAAAAGCAGAATCTGCCTTTGCAATCTTTGGAAAAGATGTATACAAATAAGACATAATCATAGGACAAAAGACAGAAAACAAAGGAAATGTCCAGACAGCCTTAAAATCCCTCATCGGCAAGGAGACAAGTGGAGCCAATCACACGTGTATTATCACACATGGTTGGAACAGAGAAAAGGTTAAACTCTCACCTAAACAAAGTCTCTCAAATTGGGCTAAAAAATAAAACCCAAATCTAAACATTTTGGGGGAAAATAACAGCCTAAGTACGGGTCCCTTACCTCTGTCCTCGTAATTAAACAAACCTACACACCTGAGAAAAATTACAGAAGGAAACACAAAAGGAGAAAGAGAAACAGTTGTGATGTTCAAACTAGCAAACAGAACCAAGAGACGCAGGTACCTCAAGGAAATTCTGCCATGTTTAGAACAAATTGGCCCAAATTCAAGAGACCACCGGAGCAGCTCCACACTCTTCCTCCTGAGAGATGACTGCAATTTTGTTGGAAATAAACATAAGGTCATCCAGAAAACTCCAATGGGACCATCAATGCTGGGTCTCCAAAGGGCAGGGTTTTGGCCACCTCACATCACTGGGAGGCCGAGGCGATGCGTCAAGTAGGGAGTGGATAGATCAGTGATTACATGCCATGTTTGTCTAAAGTGGTTGTGGAGAGCAGTCACAGACTCCCCCATTTGGGGTAACGGAAGAGGAGGATGGGGATGGGAAATCTGGATATTGGGGCAAGAGCTGACCACGCAAGAGAGGTGGACCAATGTATTTAGAGCCCTTTCCAGAGCTGCACAATGGCAGAGGCAAAGACAACCCGGTGAAGCAGCAGGGCCCCTCAGTGGGCTGGAATTGGACCCCTCAGGCGCTGCCCGCTTCCGGAATCTGCTACGGAGGTCAGCACCTCCCAGGTCCCCACTGTACAGCTCTCACTGTTGACTTGTCTGAGTACAAACCACGGCTGGAGCAGGACCTGCCTTAGAGTAAATCGGACGTTGTTCTGGACATCCTGCTGGATACACACCTGTACACACACACACACACTCACAGAAGTGTATTTAGATAACTATTAAAAGTGGCCATTTACAACCATGTAAAAATAGCATGGACAGGCAGTTAGGGAGAAGAGGAGGGCAAAACTATGTTTTTACAATGAGTTTTGTGTAAAAAAACGTATCTCTAACATGCATATGTATTTAAAACTATAAAGTAGATGGTGGGTAATTAGATGGATGAATAGATACATTCAGATAGATAGTTAGAAATAGGGATGGAGGGATGGAGGCATGGAGGGATGGATGGATGGATAGATAGAAACAGGGATGGATAGATAGATAGATAGATAGATAGAGGGATGTAAAGATAGATATAGGGATGGATGGATGGGTGGGTGGATGGATGGATAGATAGATAGATAGACAGATAGAAACAGGGATAGATAGATAGATAGATAGATAGATAGATAGATAGTTACAGGGATAGATACATACATAGATACATAGATGATAGATAGATAGATAGATAGATTGATAGATACAGGGATAGACAGGTAGATAGATAGATAGATAGATAGATAGATAGATAGATTGATAGATACAGGGATAGATAGATAGATAGATAGATAGATAGATAGATAGATAGAGGGATGGATGGATGCATGGAGGGATGGATGGATAGATAGATAGATAGGTAGATAGATAGATAGATAGATTGATAGATGATACAGAGAGAGAGAACATTCTCAGGAATAGATACATGGACAGACAGACTGGCAGCTGTTCAGGTATTTGTCTGTCTCTATTTTGGACTCTCTTTGGAATCATTCATCAACATGACTCTTGGTGACCTAGGGAAAATGGTATAAGCAATATACCTCCCTGAGTCTTAGTCTCCCATCTGTAAAGCAGAGAAACTAATGTATATTCAGTTTAGTTCTTATAGAGATCATTTGACTATTATCTTTCATGTGCCTGACCCACAAGAGTTTTTCAACAAACAATAGTTTCCTGCCAACTCCAATGTAGAAGTGCATGTACCCATAAAGATTTTTTGTAAAAATATACAACATTAAATCCTGGGCAATTGTGGAGCAAATTAAGATCAAATCCTAAGCTGTAAATACATCCATTCTATACTTGTACCTTGTATTTTGAGAAAGCTATTTGAGATAACCAAAAAGTATTACACAACTGTATTTGTTAAAAAAATAAAAAAACCAGAATACACCAAGGTGTGTGTGTGTGAACTGTGTGTGTGTAAATGTGCACTTTGCAAACTTCTTCAATGGAAGACGCTTGGAACAGACATGATAGGCCATTTGTTCAATGCAAATAGCTCATCAAATCTCTCAAATGCTCATACCCCTCTATCACAAAATGAACATGGAAAGATAAATGAGTTTCTCTGCCAGTTTAATTGTCATTTTGTAAGGAAGAAATACTTTCCAAATGTACATATTAATACTGTGAAAAATGTCATACAGATATGTATGCATTTATATTCACATGTATATTCAAATATACAATATCTCATTGTTGATCTCCGTTATTCAATCTTTTACTTCTTAAAATGTTTATTTATTTTGAGAGAGAGAGAGAGAGTGCAAGTGAGGGAGTGGCAAAGAGAGAGAGAGAGAGAGAGAGACAGAATCTGAAGCAGGTTCCAGGCTCTGAGCTTTTAGCCCAGAATCCGATGAGGGGCTCGGACTGACAAACTGTGAGATCATGACCTCAGCTGAAGTTGGATGCTTAACCAACTGAGCCACCCAGGTGCCCGAAGAACCTTCAAAAGGTTTTACTGTTGCTGGTTTTGGACCATCAAGTAAAAAAGTCCTATCATTTCTGCCGACTTATCTGAGTAGCATGATGGTGGGTCTAAGCACTTCAAAATGTCCTCTACCCACACCCACGTGTCAAATGATTTAAAACCTGAGAGACCCAAAATTAGAATCACTAAATTAAGCTGTTCCCAAATTTCTGGTCCTATAGAAATTATAAGTCAGAGAGAGAGAGAGAGGTTTGTTTTGTCATTCTAGACCACTGAGTTTTGAGATGATTTGCAACAGATCACGAATACAATTATCTTTTACCTGCGGCATCAGAAGCTGCAAGACACCAAAGACAGAACACGATGTGATCAAGGATCCCTTCAATCGCGGGGACCCTGGCTCCAGGGAAAGAGCTGTGTCTTCCTGGATCCCTCGGGAATGTAAGGAGGTTGGGCATGTGTCTCCCAAGCCCCACAACCTTGGAATGGCAATGCTTCCATGTATCCTACATGGAGTTTCTGCACCAGTACCCATGATAACATAAAGATTCAGCCTCAGGTCCAGTAGGAGACTCTGAAATTGGCTCAGTGGTCCCCAGTGGAGGGTATTAATGAGAACCAAGACTTGAACACCTCATAAAATAGAAAGTCAGTGTCATGAATGCTACCCCAGGTCCTGTCATTGAATTAATGGGGTTAGTAATACAAGAACCTGGCGGGAAAGAAAAACAAACAAAACATCCACAAGCAGTGTTCTGTGTACATCCAAAACAAGTCACGGTAATGTTGAGGAAGACAGAGTTTCAGTAACGGAAATTAGAAGAGATGTGGAAGAACACAGTCCAAGAAAGAACGGTTTGCCCCCTGACCCTGTAAATCTCCACTTGATGGGAACGTCTCCCTTGTTGATTCAACCCTGTAGTAAGCTCGATACTGTCAGGGATTCTGGACAAGAATTCCACTTGCCTGATACCAAAGCAGCCTTCCTTCTCCCTTCTGGGTGAAACTTACATGCATGTGTCCAAACAAATGTTTGATAAATGTCACATATTTGTAAGTGACTGTATTAGTTTCCCATTGTGGCTGTAACAAATTACTGCACAACAGCATACATTTTTAATCTTATAGTTCTGGAGGCCAGATGTTCACAAAGGATCTCACTAGACTCTAATGCAGGTGTTGCACAATGTTCCCATCTAGAAGCCCAGGGGCGAATCAACTGATTGCCATTTCCATATTCTAGGGGTCATCTGCCTTCCTATACTCAGGGCCACCCTTCCACCTTCAATGCCAGAAATGGGTTGTTGTTTTTCTTGCACTGCCATTTCTTTGGGTCCCTCTTCTGTCTCCACTGTCCCCATTTATAAGGACTACTGTGGTTACCTTGGGTCCACCTCGATAGTCTAGAATAATATCCCTATTTTAAGGTCAGTATATTAGCAACCTCAATTCCATCTGTGACCTTAATACCTCTTTGGATGTAATAGGATATAGTTGTAGGTTTTTGGAAATGATGGCGTGCATATCTTTGGATTGCTAGCATAGTGCCCACTACAGATACCTTGCTTTTCCTAGAGATACAACACACAGCCTGCCATCTTGGGTTTCTCAGTCTAAACAGGAAGAAGATTTGTGACAAAATATACACAATGTTAGTGCCAGGAGCCAGGCGAGACTCCTCAAGTTGGTAACGTTTGAGCTAAGTCGAAAAGAACAAGTAGTCTTAAAGACCAAATGAGCAGGGATGGGATACTGAATTCCAAGTAAAGGGGATAGCTCGGACGAAACAAGAAGGCAAGAAATGATGAGCTAACATGTAAGTGGGTTTTTATGGTGTATTCTTCCTGAAAATGGGTAAAACTAAGGATTTACCATGCTAAAACCCTTAGGTTTTGTCATATCAGATTAAATTAGCAAGGGAATCTCTTTATTTTTTCCAAGCATGGTCTAATGGGGAATCTTCAACTATAATAAAGTCTCTCTGGTTGGGAAGAGAATGGAAGTTTGATGGAAAGGCAGATCTTCAGCCCATCAGGCATCCCTACGCCCTAAGAAGTGGGAAGTACACGGAACATGAGACATACAAGGGGTGTTAAACAGAGTACTCATCTCTAAATGAGCCGTGACATCGAGAAGTGTGGAGCTGGGCATTGATATGATCAGACTTGCACGTTGGAGCAGTCACTCTAACTACAACACGGAGAGTGGGACACAGGACGAAGGCGCTGGAGGCAAGAATACCAGTTACCCCGCACCTCGCCACAGAAAGTTCTTCTTTTGTTTTCTGGTGACAACCTTTGTTGCATTTACACGCTAAAACTTGGACCTTTTCTCTCCCTAACTGCATGCTCTAATTTGCAAACCAGTGTTTCAGTCTCTTGGTACCTGGTAAAACCATCATGATCCACCCACTTGGCTTTGTACAAGTTCTGCTTTGCAGCATCCCAGCAGGAAGGAAGGATTGTATTCTCTCAACCCAGCCACTGGCTCCTGTCTTTTCCAGGCTCTCACTGAGGTCTTGGAAGGGTAAACTGAAGCTTTCCAAAATTAGAAGGAAGCAGCTCATGAAACCACAAGTGATCTCTCCCTAGAAATAATAACGATGGCAGAAAGACCCATGAGGAATACCATACGAGGAAGCACTGGACCGTGAAGAAGTTTCATTCAGATGGCTTTAGGACCGCGGGACCTGACGTGGCCTGTGGACAGCTGCCGTTCCCAGCAGCTAAGTGCAGAAATGGAGAATCGGCATGCTGAAATGTAGATAGTAATTTAATACAGTCGTTGTTTGACCGTGGATTCTAATAATGAGAACGTGAGCTTGTATGTTGTAAGTCTTTTTAGTTCGTCTTTCTTGTGCTTCATTTTGGTTTACGAAAGTTTTGGTCCATGAAACAACAGAGATTCTTTTCTTTTTTTTTTTTTTTTTTTAATTTTTTTTCAACGTTTATTTTTTTTTGGGGGGGGACAGAGAGAGACAGAGCATGAACAGGGAAGGGGCAGAGAGAGAGGGAGACACAGAATCGGAAACAGGCTCCAGGTTCCGAGCCATCAGCCCAGAGCCCGATGCGGGGCTCGAACTCACGGACCGCGAGATCGTGACCTGGCTGAAGTCGGACGCTTAACCGACTGCGCCACCCAGGCGCCCCAGAGATTCTTTTCTTAAAAGTGTTTGTTGCTCTGGGGTCTTTTCCGCTGCCCGAGGCTGTGATGCAGGTAGACTCAGGTCCGTGGCTGTGAGATCCCTCTACTACCTTGGTCACTGTCCCTCTCTTTCAGTCAGTCCTGCACCAAATGCCACCCTACCTTCTATTGTCACTGTCTTCACTCCTTGACCTTTGTTTTGCCGTCTTAAATGATCTCTTGAGATCCAAGCGAAAGCGTGTCCCCAAAATCCCAATTTGTATTAACAAAATATTACTACCAAGCACTGCTGAGCATCATACATACCTTATTTTTTACCCTTTTAATAACCATCAGGGGAGTGAGTCACCTTATGAATGAGGAAAGGGAAGTCCAAAGAGGGGAATTGCCTGAGCTGGTTTGGAAACCGGTATACATTCTTTCTGCTCTACTGCACTTAATTTACACCAAGGGTGCATGTCTGATTTCACCAAATAATTTTAATTTATTCTTTTCCTAGTTCAGGGTTACAAACAATCTAAAGTCCAGTCATGCTGACCTAAAACTATAAAAATGCTGTACAGGAAGCTCAGTGGCCACCTTTCATGAAGGCTTCTAAAGATCTGAATTCTAAATAGCTAATTGCAAAGGTTCTTTGCTAAACGGTAAAATTAATGATTTCAGAGGCATCATTTAAATAGGATATAAATTTTGATAAAAGCTCAATGTCTCTTGCAGAAATCATGACAGTGTCACTTATATGCTTTTACTTTCTCAAAGGCAGGTGTTCAGGCATTGACATTTGACGATGCAAATGTATTTTTTGAGGCCAAGGAATTACAGTGCAAAGATATGAAACAGAGATGATTTTAAAGCTGCTCCCAGCCACCACCGCACAAAGAAGAAAAAGGCAAACAAATATATATATAGTTTTGCCTAAATCCAAACTCTTTTAAAAGAATTACCAGAGTACCTAAAATTCAAATACAGTAAACTCAAGGAGAAAACAAGAATTCTTACATGAAAGATCTGTTTTAACCAGAATCCCACTTCTAAGTGACACAAAAAGATCCCAGTCTTTCTACGTTATCATCCTTAAATTCAGTTACCATTTGGATATCTTGTGTGTCCCAGAAAATTATATAAAGCTGTTTATGTACAATAATTTCTCATAATATCCCTATGCAATAGGGATTATCACCCCCATTTCACAAATGAAGGAACCAACTGTATCTGTTAGCCATTGCTGCTTACCCCAAAACTTGGGTGGCTTAAAGCAACAGCCATTTATTACATGCCACATATCTGAGTCAGCTAGGCAAGTACTTCTGATCTAGAACAAGCTGTTTGATCTTGACTGAGCTCTGTCCTCGGTCTGTGGTCAGATGACGGTCTAGCTTGTGGGTTGCTATTCCGGAGTGACCTCAACTGTATTTTCCCACAGACTAGCCTGGGCTGGTTCTCATGGCAGTGATTGGGGTCAAAGATCGGAAGCAGATGTACCTTCTCAAATGTCGGCTTATGTCACAGTGGCCAAAGCAAGTCCCAAGAGCAGGTTCACGGTCAGGAGTAAGAGAGGACTACAAGATGAGTCTTGAGCTGGTTTGTGGATCAGATGTGAACCCAGTGCATGTTATTTTATTTTGCCACACTTCATTTAAACCATGGGTTCATGAGCGTTTTCACCAGATCATTATAATTCGTCCTCACCTAGTTCAGTCATAGAGAAACTAACATCCAACCATGCTGACCTGCTTTACAAAGACACACCTCAGGAAACAGAGCAGGACTTTTTGACAACACTTTGAAGTTCTGAATGGTAAGCAGCTAACTGCAAAGAACATGGATGTAGAGAGGTATACGTTAAACATGGCAGTTTATGCATCAATCCCCTACATCAAAGCTCGGGAAATTTGAGAAGTTGCCCATGGTTGCGCAAATAGTAATTTGAAAACGGGCCTATGGAACTCCAAAATCTATGTTGGTTTCCAGAAAGTCACCTTTCCTCTGTTATATGGCCCTAACAGGATGTACTTCATCTGGTTTTACCTATGGAAAATGTGGTTTACGTTATACATGTGAAGGATGTGGAAACTGAAGGTCTGGGGCACCGGGATGTAATTGATGTAAGATATTGAAAGGAGGTGAGAGACAAAAATGCAGAACAGAAAAGATCTGTTCCCCAGCTCTCAGATCTCTTCTCCAAATCAAGCATGTCAAAGTGGATTGTAATATGGAAGCAACATTTCCCTGGGGAAGCTACATAGAGAGTGACGAGCATGAACTTTATTGGAAGCCTTCAGAGAACTTGATTTTGTTCCCTGGAGGTGAGATGTACTGAGAACTGCCTCAGGTGCCTGACTCACACCGGAGAAGAGAAAGTAGACCACAGGCATGGGAGAGGTGAGTCTGTCAGGGTTGGCCTGCACTCCTGTATGTCTGTGCACCATATTTTTGCATGGGAGACTCTCGATACAGGAGAGTATCCTAGGAGTCCACTAACCTCATGAGAAAGATTTCCTTAACCCCAGTGAGGCAGGCTGAATCATGCCCCCCAAATATGTTCATGCCCTAATCCCCAGGTCCGGTGAATATGTTACCCTATGTGGCAAAAGGGGCTTTGAAGATGGGATGACGTCAAGAGTTTTCAGATGAAGAGATCGTCTACTGTACTCACAGAGTCCTTATAAGAAAGAGTTGAGAAACAGAGTGGGTAGGAGGTGATGTGAAGACTGAGGGGGAGATCGGAATAGGAAGGCTAATATCCAGGGATGAAGGATTCTTCCCTAGAGCCTCTGGAAGGAGTACAGCCCTCCCAGCCAACTTGACTTTAGCCCCACGAGACTGACCTTACGCTTACAAGCTCCGTAAGTGTAAGATGATAAATGTGTTTGCCTTAAGTTTGTGGTAATTTGTTACAGCAGCAAGAGGAAACTAATACCCACAAAGAGAATGTGAGTGGCCCTGTGGCCATTTCAACAAGTCAGAACTACTTGAAGTTCTTCATATTTCCTGTCCCCCGCTACAACAGATCCTAGCAAGTTATGAAATACCCAGATAGTAACCAGGGAAGGAGACGGTACCACTATGTATTCCCAAAAGACTGGCAGCCTATTAACCACAGTCCTTAGCTGTGGAGGCAGAGAGGATATCTTTGTTTTGAGTGAAGTTGAAACGCTGATCAATATCTTGGACTTGACCTTCTCATATATAATTCGAAACTTCATTTTTTCACATAAGTTATCTGTAGCTTACTTGCCACTTGGGAGTTTGCATAAAGCATGGTACCCAGTAGCAATGGTTCCCCACTAAATCAAAGCTAAAGAGGAAAACGCAGATGCAGTGAATTTTTGTTTTGCTTCCATCATTAACTGCTGTGCTTATCGAACTGATTGGGTAAATGTGGAAACCGGAAGCCAATAAATGGATCACATGAGATTTTATCATCCCCTCCCAGCACCATGCAAGTAATTCGTCATCTCTCTCCTTCCCGAATGGAAGCAAGGGGAAGAAGAGGTAAACAGTCAGTGTCTCCTGTGTATTTTGCACAGAATGTCTACCAAGTGGTCCTACTGGAAGCGGTCACTGAACCCATCCTACTGACTAGGAAACTGAAACTTGGTGAGATGCAGAGATTCTCAGACGTCTTTATCGTGTATCTCTCTCCAGAGCCAACATTCCCCATCCTATTGCCTGTAAATCAACTGACATCACCAAAAGTTTCAATCAGTCACATTCTTTTGCCCCAAATACACAGTGGATGACTGATTTTTGCCCCATCTTTCACATCTTCACCCGAAAACACCCTAACAAACTTTCCATCTGTGTTCTCTTGAAAGAACTATCGGAACTTCTTCCGCAGGAAAGCTCTCCTTTCTCCACATCGGTGTGAATCAGTAGGATGTGGATCTGCTTAAAGCCCATCAAAGATACTTCTGAAGTTCTCCATACTCTGGGATTCCTGCATTCTTCCTAGGATTCACTTATTCATTCATTTGTGGGAACATTAATAACCACAGATTGCTAAACTCTGGCCTCAGGTGAGCACCCTGTGTCTGGGGTGTCACCCATGACCCCGCGTGATTCCTCACATATTTTATCAGAAAATCGCACGTGGTCTCGAGAACCTTTCCAAGCTAGTTTTGGCCCCTCGGTCTTCTTCTGGGAAATGCTAAGCTTCTAAGGTTCACCCAACATTCACCACCCACAACTGGTAACTGTGTCTTCACTTGCACGGTGTCTGGTAAATAGACACCACGTAATTACTGCCTTCCTATACGCTGGCTTTTAGACTCAGCTTGGGCCATCTCAGGAAAATCTCAAGTCGTGAACATGTGGCCCAGCACAAAGGGCAGGAAGATCTCTACAGGAACACACTGGGTTCTTCACTCTTGAGCTGTGTGACCCTGGGCAACTCATTCAACCTCTCTGTCTCCTCTTATGTAATTCAAACAGTGATGCTCTGTCCAAACTCACCTACACAGCATTACATATTCCAGGACCATTTCTATTCTAAACTCGTAAGACACCAGCTGACTAACATCACAAATCAAAGGAGAAACTTCTGGGAAGTTTACAGTAGCTTTTGATTTGCCTTTTGTACGATATACATGACTTCCTTAACTTCCCACTTTGGAGCCAGGCTTAACATTTCATTCTGTAGGCACACTCCATGTGTTTCTAGAAGAGGGGAAACACAGGTAAAAATAGAGGAAGGTTGGAATTCTTTTTTTTTTTTTTTTTTAAATTTTTGTTTTCAACATTTATTTATTTTTGGGACAGAGAGAGACAGAGCATGAACGGGGGAGGGGCAGAGAGAGAGGGAGACACAGAATCGGAAACAGGCTCCAGGCTCTGAGCCGTCAGCCCAGAGCCCGACGCGGGGCTCGAACTCCCGGACCGCGAGATCGTGACCTGGCTGAAGTCGGACGCTTAACCGACTGCGCCACCCAGGCGCCCTAGGAAGGTTGGAATTCTAAAAGAACAAGTGTTTCAAAACCCTCAACGTCATTGAGCTGCGTACCATTTAAACTTAACGTGATTGTGCGGGTTTCAACGAGCATGTTCAACACACTCAGTGGTCATCAGGCTCCGCTCACTGCCTTTGGACAGAAAAACGAAGCACGTGCCAGCTGTTTAGGAACATAATATCCAGTTGGCAAAGGACCTGGCCACTGCTACATCCATTTTTAAAAGCGGGACTGACAGAGTAAGGCTCGAGATAGTGCTGGTGCTTGTTACAGACACTGTCCCAGGGTAAAGGATTACTGTCTTTAAACTGAAAATTGAGATTCCAGCCAACACCGATTTGTCACAGATAGTAAAGAAAACCACAGAAGTGGAGTATTTAATTAATCTAAATGATAAATTATCTGTGAATCCCAAACCAGGCGGGTAGCACCTATGAGCATAACGCCCACGTGAGAAAGAAAAATAAATGAGAACACTGGTCTAGGAATTCACCTTATAAACAACATTATTCTAAATGGTACAGCCTAACACTTCAGAGCCTCATAATGTATTTGCTCATGATCCCTGAAGGAGAGAAAAATTAGAAGTATTCTTTAGGGCCTCTCCAAAGATGTATTGCCATGTATACGTGCTATTACCAAATACAGCCATTAAAATGAAAATAGCTGAGGGGCGCCTGGGTGGCTCAGTCGGTTGAGCGTCCGACTTCGGCTCAGGTCATGATCTTGCAGTTCATGAATTTGAGTCCCACGCAGGGCTCTGTGCTGACAACTTGGAGCCTGGAGCCTGCTTCGGATTCTGTGTCTCCCGCTCTCTCTCTCTGCCCTTCCCCCACTTGCTCTCTCTCTCGGTCTCTCTCAAAAATACATAAACATTTTAAACAATTAAAAAAAGAAAAAAGAAAAACAATTAAAAAAAGAAAAGCTCACACTACAGTCACCCTCTGGAGATGTCTATTAAAATAAATAATCTGAGGCTAACCCAACAACACAATGCATACATGATGTATTACACAGAAAAATAAAATAAACAGCCACATGATTATTCATCTGACAACAACAGTGTAGCCTCTTTAGGGACAAAGATAAAGCAAAAGATCTATTGAACATTTTGAAAAATTAATTTTTAATCAAATCATCCAGGCACCTAGCTTAGGCATTGTAACCATACGGACACGTATAATTTTTGGAAATCTTTGCCCGTGGAAAAATTGCCATTCTTTAAGGAAAGATACCTCCTAGAACCTATGCTCCCCTCCCCTCCACCCGAAAATCACATTCACATGGAAAGAAGATCATTTCCTTTCTTGAATTCTGAAGCATCTCTGAAGAGGGAGGAGAATTTGCAAAATCAGGAAAGAGCTACTCTCAGAAAAACCCCATCACCTTTCAAGCAATGATACAATGCCAGATGTTAACATTTCTCTGAGGACCTCCAGAGAAGCAAAAGCAATTAGGCGCTATCCTTCATTTCTTCTGTTCTGAATCTCATTACCAAAGATTGAAGACGTGCCGCTGATGATGTACGTAGTGCAGGTGGCACTTTGTCATTGCAAAAATAAAGCGTGGACAGAATTTTACTATACGTTTCCTCGGAGGGGAGAGGGAGAGAGAGGGTAGAGAGAGTGAGGGAGAGGGTGAGCGAGACGTGTCACGACGGGAAGGGATGCTAAGCCCGTAAGATAAACCCCACGAATGACATTATTTTTAAACGTTACTTCACAATCACTGTAATTACGGAGCATTTTTAAGCCTGTTACAGGTAACACATGACGACAAGCTCTGCTGTGCAGACCTTCTACACTGTGGCCACAGGCAATGCTACCACCAGAACACCAGCTGTGCCGCTGGCCCCGGGGAATGTAACGCAACATGTAACGTAAGCATCACCTTAACCCAGGCATTAGCAAGCCGCCTTGGAGTCCCGGATATCATTTCTGTCCTTGCCCCACTCCAAAAGAGCAAAAGTCCTTTTCTGAGCCATCAGTCCCTTCCTCCATGAAAAGACGGAGGAAAAGCAAACCTCCCCCAGGAACCCTCTCTGTCCAGAAGGCCTCGATTCCAAGCAATCTTGACTCCTCCCAATGGCTAGGTGGGTGTTTGTATGGCACACTGTGTGGAAGAACAAAGTTGAGACATCTGTTAAGGGACAGGCCAATTTCTCTATCTCTGTCCGTCAAATTAAGCTTCTGGTGTTTTCCTAGGGACCGCTGAGGACATCACGTACAACAGCAGAGCCGCGTGGCCAGAGATGCTGCATCTGAACAGCAGGCTCAGAAAATTCTGGAAGGACCTTCCATGTGTGGCTGCAGGAGAGACAAGAGATAAAGCATCGTCTGTGTGCAGGTGTAGCTCTCCTAAGAGGCATCCCAATGAACATCTTCCCACCTGGCAGAGGAACAGAACTCACCAGGCTCGGCCTACAAATTAGAATGTACCGCGTTCCTGTGTGCAACGTGATTTCCGGGCTGGCGGAGCCACTGTTCCTCCGGCAGACAAGCCAAAGCACATGGGCATAGGACCCACTGGGAACAGGACACAGGCCATCTACTTCAAGGCTACTATTCTCCCCATGGTCTGTTTGTAGCTGAAGCAGTGTGGGAGTTCTGGAAACAACTAAATGATTGTAGAATCCTTCTCAAAACTACAACTACAAAAACCACTGGTTAAGCTCATACCTTCTTACGCAGAGAAAGAGAAGAAAAGTATGGTTCTTTTTTTAAAAAAATAAAGAGATAAACATTGGGGCAGAGAGAGAGAGAGAGAGAGAGAGAATCCCAACTGGGGCCTGTGCTGATGCAGGTCTCCATCTCACACACCATGAGATCACCACCTGAGCTGAAATCAAGGGTCAGATGCTTAACTGACTGAGCCACCCAGGAGTCCCAAGGACATAAATATTTTAAATTCATTATGTGTGTGACATACTCATTATGGCAACTGAAAGGGATTCTCTGGCTCATGTTAAAAATTTCTCCCCTAGATCCTATGTCCAGAGTCATCAGTATTAATGAAAAATAAGTGGTCTTGTCAAGTCTTATCGTGTTTTTCCCATTAGTGTTTCCTTGTGTAAATTAAGGTTAAGTTCACACAATGCAAAATTAACCATTTGAAAATATACATCTAAGTCCATGGCACATAGCGCATTCACGGTGTTGTGCAATCATCGCCCCCATCCAGCTGCAGAATGTGCTCCCACGAAAGGAAAACCTATGAGCCCTTCATCCTCATTCCCTTCTCCCTACAGTGCCCCCTCCCCCCGCCCCAATCACTAATCTGCTTTCTGTCTCTACACATTTGCCCATTTTGTACATTTCATATAAACAGAATCATGTACTATGTGGCTTTTTGTGACTGGCTTCTTTCATTCTGCATAATGTTTTTGAGATTCAGCCATGTTGTAGCATATGTCATAATGCCTTTTATGATCAAATAATATTCTACTTCCTTCAGCTTTTAATCTTCCATAACATGTATGTTAAAGACCATCTGACTTGCACATACAGTTCTTTTTCAACACTCTGACTCACTGATGACTTCTCAGCCCAGAGCAATTTTAATACACATACAACTGAAAGGAATTCGGCTCCCAAATCTCAAAACATTCAGAATCAGAGAAAAAGAGAAAAATCTGCTAGAAATGTAGAACTACCTATCATCAACCATCTCAGATTGTAAAAACTGTTTTATGGGTATTCTTTTTCTTCTAGGTTTTGAAAAGTGATGTGCACATTTTCAATCCAGTGCTGAGTCATTTCTAAAAAATTCATGTCAATGTCTAGTTCTTGTGAAATAATACCAAGGCACTAACTGAATATCCGTAAAGTAGAGTTGAATCTGAATCAACGTTGCATCTTTTGTTCATTCTCTTTAACTTTATTCTCAGCTGCATTTCACCCAATGCCCTCAGAGAAATGGTAGGCTCCACTTTCCAAGATGTATAGCCACGCTATGTCCTACACACTGCCACAGTAGATGCTGAGTCATGAGTTTCAAGTCTTGCTCCCTATTCCATACATGTATCACTCTAGATTGCCAGATCACCTTTGACCAGCATCTCCCGAACTACGGTAAGGGGAAAAACAGTTCCAAAAGACACTAATAGATGCCAGTAAAGAGAGAAAGAAAGGCACTGTGATCTGGTAAGTCAGAAAAGTTTTAAATTTAAAACTTCAACCAGTTTATTTGATTTCTCGATCTGCATATCTTCAATATATAATGATGCATCACAAAAGTAGACGTTAGAACATTTCTCACTTTTATTTAGTCTCGGAAACTACCTTCAAGAAGCCTCTGTCAATCAGGGCTAATGCTCCTCAGTACAAGTCATGGAAAATGTTGCTCTTGACCTTTTTCAAATATTTATACCTTAGAATAAAAAATAAATTTAGGAGGCAGTATGGCTTTCAATAAGGGAGGGGACAGACTAAAAGAAAGGAGGGAGAACTGACATTAACAAGGGCTCCTGGGAAGCCCTGTGGTTTTGAGGTCAGGATAACAGAGCACACACTTGACCTACTTCCTAATATTGTAGCATGATGTCTTTTAGGTGCATTCAGACTCTGTAGAAATTTAAAAAACTGGAGAGGTGCATTGGGAAAAAGCCACTCTGTTTAAAGAGGGGATGGGGTGTACCTAGATAGCTCTCCACCTGTGAGGACCATTTTTATTTGTCTGTTTGACTGTCCAAGGGTGTGTAGATATTTGGTCAAACATTATTCTGGCTGTGTCTGTGAGGGTGTTTCTGGATGAGATGAACATTTGAATCAGAAGACTGAGTAAAGCAGACTGCCCTCTCTTGTGTGGGTAGGCCTCATACAGTCATTTAAAGACCTGATTAGAACAAAAACAACCAAAAACTAGGGAGAAGGGAATTTTGCCTGACTGTTTTAGATGGGACACGGATCTTCTTCTACCATCAGACCGGAACTTACGTCATTGATTCTCCTGGTACTCAAACCTTCAGACTCAGACTGGAACTTATATCGTTGGTTCTCTTGGGTCTCAGTCCTTAAGACTTGGACTAGAACTCTATCATTGCTTTTTCCTGGGTGTCTACATTGCCTACGGCAGATCAAGGGACTTTTCAGCCTCCACAATCATGAGGGCCAATTCCTTATAATAAATCTCTTTGTATATAGTTCCTATTGGTTCAGTTTCTCTGGAGAGCCCTGTCAAATATACCACCCTTTCTCTTACAACACCTCCTTCTCTGTCTCCCCCATGAGGCTCCCGTGAAGGCTCTCTAAACACCACTGATGATCACTGACCATTTTCAGCTCTGGAATCCAGGCACTAAGCAAATACACATGCAAAAGAGTCATGCTCAATGTACATGCCCTTCACACAAGCCTGTTCTGTTGACCTATTATATGGTGCTGGTCTTGAAGTAATACCGCAATTCACCATCGTCCTACTCACCTGCCTTCATAAATGCATTATCAGTAGACACTGGCAGTGTATACCAAGAATATTTGAAATCTCACACCTCACATCTGATTGCAGGAAAGACCCTCTGAATAAATCTCACTAGCATGTCTAAATACAGAACACAGAAACTCTATGGAATCTACAGATTATTAAAAACGCAATTACTCAGCCAGGATGGGCCACTGGTTTAATGAAACAGATTATAGTTGATTTATCTTCACCATGGGCCCCATTTTCTTGTTTTAGTTTTGATTTTCTACCTGATTCCTGTCATTTTGATTTAAATAAGCCAATTAAGAAGTCAGATGTTCCAGCACAGACACATATATTCAAATTAAATTAAAATTTGTTTATACCTTGTATCAAATAGTTAGAGTTATGAAACCATGGCCAGTCACTAGGAAATTCAGATGGTTTTCACCTGGCTATGATGGATAAAGATGTATTAAATAAAAGAACACACATGTTCATTCCATACATATCTGCTAAGAACTAAAGCAAAAGGTTAAAAATCTGAGGAATTCAGCAAATATTGATTCATTTGTTTAAAAAAATCAGTGAGCATTTACTGTGGGGCACAGGAAATATTCTTGAGCAGACAGAGTGAAGAACAAAAATGCTCCCCAAAGAAATGAGGAATAGAACAGAAAATAATGTGATAAACTGGGGGAACCAAACAGGAACAAATATTTGGAGGAGCATGGAAAGAGTTGATAGATTTGTTCTCATAGAATTTCTTCTGAGTGGACAGAACAGTGGAAATACAGAAACTTAAATGCATCTGAACATGTTTCAAATTAAGAAGATTTTAAAATGAGATGCAAATATGTCCCTTGACACTGTGCCCCCTTTTCTACTCTAACCATGGTTCCCATATATTGGCCACTGATTATATGCCAGCCTTAAGTGTACATCCTAACACATATGGGATAATAAGTCATTTGTGGGGTCTTGGTACTTAGCTTCTGGGCACAGCTGTCTAAAATCTTTGGAATGTCCTGAGTGCCAGGCGTGTCTCTGTTATTCAGATGAGATGACTCATGGTGGGGCCCTTGGATAGATTCAGAAAGGGGAGCTGGTCACCAGAAAGATCAAATATATGATTAGAGGCTTGGAGCCTTCAGATAACCAATCCCTGGGGAGGAGAGAAAGTTGGACATGGAGTTCCAGCATGTGGCCAATGATGCAGTCATTCAGTCTGGCCTACCAAATGGAACTTTCGTAAGAACTGTAGACACTGACGTTCAGAGGCGCCTCCTGGCTTGTGAACATTTTGATGTCCCGGATGATGAGTGCTGACTCCATGGGGAGAGGGCTCACAAGCTTTGCATTCCTTCATAGACCTCACCCTATGTGCATCCTGTAGAATAGGGCCGCCATTGTAAGTGTGGGCCTTTCCTGAGTTCTGTGAGTCATTCTAGGGAATTTGAGAACCTGAGCAGTTTGTGAGAAGTCCCCTGAATTTATGGCCAGTTCGGTCCAAAGTATGGGTGGCCTGGGGACTCACAGGCTGGCATCTGAATTTAGGACAGTCTCCTTGGGGTCTTAACTTGTGGGGTCCAGGTGGCCAGTGCCAGAGTTGGGATTGAAACAGAAGGATGCATATTCGCACATTTGGAGGTACACAGTGATGTGAATCCCATTTTCCAGCTGAACCAACTGGGCTACAGAGGAATCGGCTCAGGGATGAGCTGGGATTGGAAGGTGGGCAGTTTGGCTTCAACCTATACTGTTACTAGTCTCCTGCTCTGCCTCCTAATAAATGCTTCTGGTTTTGGAACATGTGTTAGGTAGACCACCACTGCCCTTTCCAGTAGAGAAAACAGTATCATTATTTCAATGGTGTGCAGTCTATTGTCACAGAGTGTTCAATCCTGGAGACAGAAGGACAAGTAAATGAGTGCGCATTACAGCTATAATAAAAGGAAGAGGCACCACCACATGGATATCTTTATTGCTGTAAATCTAAGTAATTTTCCTGGGATTTTATAGAGAGGGAAATATAGCTGATTTGAACCCTGTGGCCATATCTGCATATGCAAACATTTCCCAATGTGATTAAAGCCTTGAAAAGCCCATCTCTATTGGCTTTAGTATAGGGAGATCTGATGAAAGTTTTGTCAGGCAATGCCTTCTACGTCTTTTCCAGTTGGTACATGATTTATGTTACTATGGCAGAGCTTAGTCTGTGATTTGGCCCCTGGAGATTTGGGGGTTGAAGTCACTGATGCTGCCCATGGCTTTCAAGACTTAACTAGTTTTTAATATACTTCCACACCATAAAAAACAAGACATATGTCCCCAAATTTGAAATGCTGCAGAAATAGAGAGGGTTTCTAATTAATTTATTCAAGAGGGATTTTTAACTGTGTAGGAGGGTCATGGTTTGTCACTATTACCTTCTCCCCAAAGTCTCCTCAATAAATTCTGTAATGTTACATAGCAATGCTTAACATAACATGATTCTATATGTCATTAACATTATCTACTATTAATAAAAAATTATGATATTTGGAATGTGCGTGTATCACAATCTCAGAACATATGCATGTTTTGAAATTCTGATAATACTGGCTTGAAAGAGTTGATGGAGCTGCTTGGTTCTTATGGATGTCTTAGTTTGAGTTTGCCCAGGGAGTAGACCCTGAGGCAAGGAGTTGGGTGGAGTGAGTTTATCCACAATATGATTCCCAGAAGCACAAATGAGGAAGCAGAGAAAGTGAGTAAAGAAAGAGATAGCCAAAGAAAATGTGTTAGTAAGAGGCTAACTAGGCCAGTGATTGGGGTAGTCATTCTGGGGGGAAGTCCATCAGTGGGAAGGGGTAGTCTTGGAAATACCACCCCTGCCCCAGGACAGGAGGCTATAGCATTTGACCCATCCACCCAGCCCCCCACTGAGAAGAAGGGAGACAGAAGAACTTGACTGAGAAGGGGTCAGCTTGCTGAGATCCCTTGTCCACCATATCTGCTGGTGAACTCAAGCAGGCCAGTGGGATGAGTGTGGGTATCTACAGTACATGCAAGAGAGGCTCAAGGCACCATGCTGAAAGTGCTCCCCAACACTTTTATTTTGAGTGCCTATTTTCACATGCTCAGAATGCTAAAGAAAACTCTGTCAATTCTACTTGTGCTTCTGCGGCACTGTACATATGAGAAAGCACCCCAGGTCTAAGCTGGGGACCCAAGAACTCTCCCTCATCACCTCCCCCACTAGAATAGGAAGCCCACTGAGGTAGGCATCACATATCCTTTGTAGCAATTTGCCTCATCCACAGAAAGCACTGAATCATTATTTTATTAAATGACTGTGTTTATGTGGATGAAGGTGAATGGAGACAGACAGCTCATGTGAATACAGGAATATGTACTGAAATCCAAAAAGATGTTCTCTTTACATGCAGAAGTCTAAAAGAAGCAATGAGGTTTTCTAAACATTTCTTTCATATCATCTTATGATTAGACAGCGCACAAAATGAGTCGGTAAGTTGGCAATTATGAAAACCACTGGAAGATACTCTGTATCTCCTATGATCCCTTTATTTCTTCTTAATTCACTTTGAATAACTTGCTGTACATCCTCTACAGGAAGAGAACCAGGCATCCAAATTTCCTGGGGGTCAGGCAGAGGGTATATAAGCATGACTCACAGCCGGTATGTATTTTAGACTCAGTAGCGTGATTTTCAGAGAGCTCTTCCCATGATCAGACTTACAGTTTGAAATTTCAAATATTTATAATCAACATGGCCAGTATCTACTGATAATGAATTTGTAGAGGAAATAGGCTGGGGTTATGGTCACTTGTAATATTTGTTCAAGACTACCACTGTCCAGTAGAAATAAAATGAAAGCCACATTTGTGATTTTAAATTTTCCAGTAGCCCCATCTAAAACAGTAAAACAAAACAGCTAAGTTTAATAGCATATGCTATATAATACACCCAAAGCATTTCAACATGTAAACAGTATTTTAGACACTACTGAGATACTTTACTTTTTTTTTTTTTTTTTGTCCCAAGTCACTGAAATTTGCTGTGTATTTTGCATTTGGAGCGCATCTCAGTTGGGACTTGACACATTATATGTGCCAAAAGCCACATGTGGAGAGTTGGTTGCCATATTGGATCATGCAAATCTAGCTTATCTTGGGGTGGACCATGGTGTATGGTGTAGTTTAAACTGGTGAATGGGTTTCAGGACAGAGAAGGGAATATCTACCATAGATGGTTCTTAGATTGTAAATTCCTTTTTCTTACGTGCTGTACCTTCCCAATCTCCAAATCAATACAGGCATTCTCTACTGGTGTCCGTATTTGTGACTCATGTGGTAAAGAACATCCTGGAAAATTAAGCTCTCTAAATGATAATAGAAAAAGTACTTTGGAAGTAGATGAATACTTTAATTCCTGGGAGTTTTAAAAATTGGTCTATGTCCAGCTCTGTCTTTCTAGAACCACCTATCCCCAACAAAATAGAATACTTGCCAAGAAATGTTTCCATTTCCCACTCATGATATCTTTGTACTTTATTCCCCTAATTGAAGGAGGAGCCTGTATTGAGTTCCTATGCCTGTTGTAACAAATTACCTCAAATTTAGTGGATTAAAACAACAAATTTAGGGGCTCCTGGATGGCTCAATCAGTTGAGTGTTCAGCTCTTGATTTCAGCTCAGGTCATGATCTCACGGTTCATGGGATTGAGCCCTGCATTGGGCTCCATGCTGACAGTGGAGAGCCTCTTGGGATTCTCTCTCTCCCTCACTCTCTGCCCCAGCTTTTCTCTCTCTCTCAAAATAAATGAGTAAATATTTTTAAAAACCCACAAATTTGCCATCTTACAGTTCTGGAGAACAGAAGTTTGAAATAGGTTTTGCTGGGCTAAAATCTAAGGATCAGCAGGAATTCCTTTATTCTGGAGACTTTTGAGGAAATATAATTTGCTAGCCTTTTCCAGCATCTACAGTCACCTGCATTCCTTGGCTCGTGGCCCCCTTCCATCTTCAAAGCCAGCAATAATTGGTCAAGTGTTTCTCAAATCACATCCCTCTGATTCAATAGATTCACCAATGCGGGGGATTAAGACAGATATTTGTGGTGGGGACATCATTTTGCCGACGTCGGCCTCCTTCTATTATAATTCTCTTTTGTTGTTAATGTCATTGTGTTTGATGAAACCATACGGTGTAAGGAAAAAAATGCCCAGCTAAAGCAGTAAATGTTTTCTTCCCACGCATAGCTCTAAGACAAGCATCAACAAACCACCATCTTCCGCTTTTCCTATTAGAAATACTTTCCACCATACCTGTATAAATGCTGTCTCATTCAGAGAGTTGCAAATGCTGCACAGAGCACAGGAAGATATTTCCCATAAGACATTGGAAGAAGAGAAGCCAAGAAACATTGTCACACTTTTAGTCACTTGGTAAATGGGTCAATTCTGGGAACAGAATGAATATTCAGCACTAAATGTTCTTACCATTAGCAACATTTTCTCCAGAGTTTCCACTTTCAGAAAGGCACATTCCCTTGTAAAAATATGTGAATGGGTCAATGAATTTTACATGAGTGTGTAACTTTTTTTTTTCTAGGCAAGGGAGTTAATTGTCATTTGATTGGTCATTGCCTCAGATACCTGTGTCATGGCAAACATAAAAAGTATGGAAGAAATTTACTCAAACCTTCCAAGTAAACAGAGCTACATCTAAGCAATGCTAACTGGTCAAACTAACTGGACCAACTCGCTGTTGGTCAAAACACACACGTCTTTATTTTACTGGGGAATTAGAAGTCAAATCGGAACTCAGATCTGATTTCAGAGCAACTACCAAAACTGATGGGAAGAAAAGTTTGTTTTCATTTTTAACATTCATGTTTTCACCTTTTCTGGGGATAGCTCCACTGCACCACAGAATGTGCAACAGCACACGGTTAGTAACATTTTTAAAATTAATAAATAGAAGCTAAATTCAAATATTCCTAAAAGTTACTGTTTTTAATTCGGTGCACACTACGAGGATGGCACCCTTGGAAAAGTGTATTTTTAAATACCAAAGAAAGAAAATTCATTCAACCAGGGATACTTATGTATTTTCTTATTTATTATTTTTTAATGTTTATTTTTGAAAGAGAGAGAGAGAGACAGACAGAGTGCGAGCAGGGGAGGGGCAGAGAGAGAGGGAGGCAAAGAATCCGAAGCAGGCTCCAGGCTCTGAGCTCTGAGCAGAGAGCCCAATGGGGGGCTCGAACTCACGAGCTGTGAGATCATGACCCGAGCTGAAGTTGCACACTTAACTGACTGAACCACCCAGGCGCCCTTACAGATACTTATTTAGCTCAGGGCTATTCACAGAGTTGGGGAAGCTGTTTTCCTCTACAAGCGCTCAACAAGTGCCCATTCACAAGGGGTGGAGGGCCGGAGGACATAGAACCCATGTGGACCTGCGGTGGTCACGAGAAAGGGGTACCATTTTGCGATTTGTCTTTGGAGGAGGGTGTCTTCTCATTACTCTCACAAAGGACTGCGTGCACAGCAGTGCCTCTCTGGGCATCTCACACAGACTGTTATGAAGGAGATGAGGACCGGGGAAGTTCTCATCCAAGGAGAAGAGCTTATCACAAATCCATTCGATTCTTGTGACAAATATGTACAACAGCCTTCTCTGCAGTGGGTGCCATTGTGGGACTTGGGGGAGACGCACAAGGTAACTAGATGGATGGAAGCCTTGGCTACGCGGAAGTCACATTATGGCGGAGCAGAATGAAGTGCTATAGAGCTCAGAGAAAGAGAGGCATCACATAAATTGCTCTATAAATGAAACTTGACCTGAATAATGAAAAGAAACCCACTGGGCCCCAGCAGGTGGGTCTGAGGTCACATTACAAGATGGCCATGCACGTCAGGCTGGGGAAGCAGCCGGGTAACCATAGTCACGGCATTTCCGGATTCTTTTCATTGCTCTGGGGAAGGCACTGGTAACATTCTGAGACTCTCTCCTGTGCTGAATGTTCCCACCAGGGTCTACCTTTTCTGACTGCTGATGGCCCTAACAAATCCTCCGGAAATGAGATCTAAGTCAGTGTACCAAAGCTTCCCTAGACAATACACTGTCCTGACCCTTCAAAGGTATTATCAACACTGCAGGGTCCCCATCGTTCCCTGGTCCAACAACAAACACGTATTTACCCACTGCCTTCTTTGAACTGGGTAGGAGTCCAACATGGTAAATTCAGCAGCGATGAAGGAAAACAATGCCCTTGCTATCACGAGGTTAGGTGGAAGCCAAAGAAGTGGTGGGCAGGTACAGGTGGAAGAGGTAAACGGATGCAAGAAACACATGAGAGAAGTACCAGGCAGCCTCAAGTGCTCAACAGGAAGTAGAACATATATAACTCCATGCCATGGCCCTGGGAAGCTACTTTGGATGGATCGTCAGGAAAGAGCTCTCAGAAGCAGTGACATTTATCAAGATCTCAAAGCTAAGTGGCTTGAAGAAGGGCATCCTGTGTTCCATATTCATGATGAAGATTTTATTGAGTAGGTCTAAGGGTTCAAGAATATTAGTAATCGACCATAGACTTTCAGTGGAAAGTTGATGGTTAGAATAGGAATGGGCTGACTGCCCTGTAATCACATTCTGAGGCTCTATAGACATTTGAGGACTTCTCGTGACAATGTTGCCATCACATCGCCTAAACTGTATGGTCGGGGGGAAGATTCGGATTCAGGTTTAGCATTTGTTTTAAAGTTGGCGTTGTGTTTCTCTATTCAAGTGTCTTTTCTCAGGCAGCTACAAAGTGTTTCTGTTCCTATTACCTTGCTCTAAATGGGAAGCCTAGCTCATCTCTCCTGGCATCTTTATATTCTTAAGGACATCTCTGCAAAATTCTTTGTCAGCTGCAAAAATAGCCTTTTCTAGTGATTTTCTAACTACTGATTTAGCTGTCCTTGTAGGTCTTTAAATGAGGAACCAGCAGCATTGTCCTGGGAAGAATTGTGAAAAGGGACCATTGTGGGCTTATCCCATCACTCGCCTTTACCATGTTCCTTTTCTCTTGGTCCTCACTTTCCCAATCTGTTTTCAACGTGGGACGGCTAACTGCCTGGCAAAACATTAATCCCTATCCGAGGGAGACGAATTACTAAAGGCGTTAGTAGATACTAGTTGGTGGATAACACATTCTCTCGGAGGCCTATCCAGGTTACCTCTTTGCCACTTCAGCCTTTCGGATACCCGGTCCCCAGTTGAGAGCTCCTAGAAGCTCAGAGCTGCACCAATGCTCTCAGCCAAATGGGAACGATCTGGGAGGTGGCATTCCTCCCCAGAAGTGGTTCAAAGCCAGTGACTGATGTGAGCATCTTCTAGTTATCCATGGCTGCCTACAGGAGCTCCCCCCACACACCAGACTTAAGAACAAAAACGCTCATGAACCGTGTGGTTGAGGAATGTGGACTCGGGACAGTGAGCATGGCTTGTCTTGCTCCACAATGACTGGAGTCTCAACTGGAAAACTCAAATGATTTTGAGTGACCTGAGGAACTGGGAATTGGAATTTCCTGGAGGCTTCTTCACTCACTGGATTGGTGCCTGGGGTAGGGAGCCTCCCAGACTGAACTCAGATGGGCCTCTTAATGGGAACACCTACATGTGGCCTCTCCATGAAGCTTGGGCTTCCTTCCAGCATGCTGCCTCAGGGTAGCTGGACTCATCCGTGGTGAATTAAGACTCCAGGAGTGAGTGTATCAGTGAACCGGGGAGGGTGAGGGGGTTGGCCTTTTATAATCTGGCCTCATGGGTCAAATAGTATCTGATAAAAATGTGAAAAGAAGCTGAACATCACTCATCTTCAGGAAAACATACATCAAACCCACAATGAGATACCACCTCACACACATCAAGGCAGCTACTATAAAACAAACAAAGAAAGAGAAAAGAGCAAATATCGGTGAGGATATAGAGAAAAAGGGATCCCTCGACACTCTTGGGGGGACTGTATATGGAAAACAATATGGCAGTTCATCAAAAAATTAAGACTAAAACTACCAGGTGATCCGGCCATCCCAGTTGTGAGCATGGGCTCAAATACGAGCAGGGTCTCGAATGATATTTGTACATCCACGTTCATAGCAGTATTATTCACAATGGCCAAAAGGTGGAAGCCAGCCACGTATCCACCAATGGGTGGGTGGATAAACAGTATATACACACACATGTATATATATATATATATATATCACCTGCTACAGTATGGATGAAGCTTGAGGACAGGACACTAAGTGAAATCAGCCAGATACAAAGAGATACATATTGTATGATTCCACAATCTGAGGTACTTGAATACTCAAAGTCACAGACCCAAAAACTACAACACTGGTTCCCAGGGACGAAGGGCAAAGAGGACATGGCGGGGAGGGGTGTTGTTTAATGTGGACAGTTTCCGGTTTGCAAGATGAAAGGTGGTTTGCACATGTGAATGTGCTTAAAGGCACTGAACTATGTGGTTATGTGTGTTTGACACAGCATGTCACCTGCACCACACTCTGTTGGTTGAAGTAATCTGCAGTGTTGGCAAAGCAGACCCGTCTTGTGATCAGAAGGGTGTCCCAGTATGGATGCTGTGTTTTAGAGCCACCATGGTGTCTGGGAGACCGGGCCCCTTGGAACACGGTGGGGCAGATCCACACTAGTTCGTAGGCTCCAGACGCACTCACGGGATCAGGTTCACGCAACCTCAGCTACAACGAGACCCCGTTCTACGTTCTTTCCCTGCCCCTCCTGCCTCCCACATCTCCTGAGACACTTCCCCTCAGAGCTCTCCATCAATAAATCACTTGCCTGTGACTCCTCGGCTCAGGCTCTACTTCCAGGAAATCTGACCTAAAACAGTCTCGGAGACTGAAAAATCTATTGCGAGTCAAAAGGGCTGTGGAATTTTAGATTATTGCAGGGCTATGGGGAATAATAGGAAGTCTTTTCGTGAGCACTTTTGAGTAAGCCCTGAAGGATGCCAGCCACGTCCTCGCAAGACCTGTCCTCATCACTGAGCCATACTCCTGCAAAGGTCACATCTGCCACTCTTCCTTTTGACAGGCTACTCTTGAGAAGTAAGAGACTAACTCGGGGAGACAGCCTGATGAACACCAGAGGGAGGCACTGTGGGATGTACAGGTCCTTGCTGGCTCTGGACGAAGGGGTTTCCCTGATATGTCACCACGAGGACACTACCACACAAATCAGCATAGGTTGGGCCACGTACAGCCAGCTTGCCCTCATCAACCATGAATGTCTAAGATTTCGTCACCCTCTTGCTAACATGAATCTGCATGCGTGTATTAGTAACCTATAGCTGCCATAACAAAGAACTCCGAACACGGTGGCTTCAAACAACATCGGTCTATTGTCTCACTGTGCTGGGATGTACAAGCCTGAAATCAAGGTCTCAGCAGGGCTGTTTCCTTCTGAGGGCTGTGAGGGAGGGATCCGTTCCATGCCTCTCTCTCCTTCGCGTACACAGGGCCACCTTCTCCCTTGAGCCTTCACGTGGTTTTCCCTTTGTCCAAGAACGGGTCCAAATTTCCCCTTTTCATAAGGACACCAGTCATATTGGCTTAGCATTTACCCTAATGACCTCACTTTAGCTTGATTACCTCTGTAAGGACCTTATACATCAGTGTGCATCGGTGTTCTGGGGGTTAGAGGACTTCAACATAAAAGTCTGGCCGGGGAGGCGATCCTATCAACTCAATGCATGAAAACCCAAGAAGCTGAGGATCAGAATGCACAACGTCAATATGCTCACATACTCCCCTCGCACCAGTGTCAATGATCCTTTTAACAACATACACTCAACAGGAAGACAAAGGGTGAGTTCTACTGCACCTTTATACCAGTGATTGGAGCAAATTCCATTGGGGTCCACCTACCAAACATCACAGAGAGGAGTCTACCTTGCACGTCAGTTAAATCAGGTTGCAAGAATTGGGAGGAAGACCTAACAGTCCTAAGCACCCTACGGAAGCCCCCAACGCTGGGGACACGCGCCTACATTAAAAACCAACTCAACTCAATCGATGAGTTGAATGACTTTCTGACATATCTTCATCAAAGAAGGCTTGGTTGCATCTGATGGGAACAAACAGCCTAATTTTGCTAGAAAGGTGATAATCTCACAGCCCCAAAGTACAAAGGAAAGCACACATGGTATTTGAGCGAGATGTCAAACAGTGACCACTTCAGTTATCAGCCTCTTGTGTAGAGAGACTCTGGATTATAATCTAGGAGTTCTTGGATTCATTCCAGACTTTGACATTTATTATGAAAGAGCTTTAACCATTTCATCTGCTTCCTTGTACCTGAGTTTTTCCCATTTTTAAAAAGTTTTTATTTGAATCACCCAGTGCTCATCACAAGTGCCTTCCTTAATCCCCCTCACCTATTTCACACATCGCCCCCAACCTCCCCTCTGGTAACCAGCAGTTTGTTCTCTATAGTTAGGAGCCTGTTTCTTGGGTTGCCTCTCTCTCATTTTCCCCCCTTTGTTCATTTGTTTTGTTTCTTAAATTCCACATACGAGTGAAATCATAAGGTATTCATCTTTCTCTGATTGACTCATTTCATTTAGCATCACACTCTCTAGACTCAACCATGTCATTGCAAATGAGAAGATTTCGTTCTTTTTTATGACTGAAATTTCATTGTGTGTGTGTGTGTGTGTGTGTGTATCACATCTTCTTTACCCATTCATCAGCTGATGGACATTTAAACTCCTTCCATATCTTGGATATTGTAGATAATGTTGCTATAAACATTGCCCATCGCGGTGTGCATGTATCACTTTGAATTAATGTTTCTGAATTCTTTGAGTGAGTATCTAGTGGTGAAATTGCTGGACCATAGGGAAGTTCTATTGTTAACTTTTTGAGGAAACTCCACAGTGGCTGCATCAGTTCGCATTCCCAGCAACAGTGTAAGAATGTTCCTGTTTCTCCACATCCTCGCCAACACTAGCTTCTTGTATTTTTGATTTTAGCCATCCTGACAGGTGTGAGGTGATATCTCAGTGTGGTTTTGATTTGTATTTTGATGAGTGATGCTGGGCATCTTTTCATGTGTCTTGTGGCCATCTGGATGTCTTCTTTGGAGAAATGTCTTCATGTTTTCTGCCCATTTTTAATTGAATTATACATTCTTTTTTGGGGGGAGGGGGTTGTTGAGTTGTGAAATTTCTTCATAGATTGTGGAAACTAACCCTTTATTAAATATGTCACTGGCAAGTATCTTCTCCCATTCCCTAGGTTGTCTTGTACTTTTGTTCAGTGTTCACTGTGCAGAAGCTTTTTAATTTGATGAAGTCCTCTGAGTTTTCCCCATTTTTAAAATAAAGAGGTAGTGAGCAATGTATGTTCATCTTTAGTTCTGGGATACCGAAAAATAAAGTCAAATGCCAATAAAAGATAAATACATAGATTGAGAGATAGATAAAGAGATAGAACAAAGATAGATAGATAGATGGATGGATTATTTTTTTGTAAGTGGTTTTTCTGGCTTAATAGATTGTCATTGATCAACATTTGTTTCAATAAATGTTAACACTCTGGTGGCCTAAAACGACGCATTCATCATCAAACAATGAGGAGTTCACTCCTAATTCATGAACAAGTTTTCATTGATTAAGTCAATGTTCAAATAGCTCATAGATTTTTTTTTTTTTTTTTTACAAAATAAACCTATTAAATCAGTACTAAGGTCAAATAATAAATTGGCAATTACATAATGGCATATCCTATGTATGTTAAAAGTGTGCTAGGAGTAGAAAACTCAACCATATATTACACTCACTGTGTATTAGATATCTGTCAACACCCATGGGCAATAGGTAATTACTTGCTTTTTACTGGCAGTAAAAAACTAGTTGTCATTCAGACTGATGGACCAGGCAATTTATTTTTGTACAGTGACATTACATCAAATTGCATTATATCTTGACATAACCTGAGAATATGGAGCTGTTTTTCCATTAAGCAAAACAGTAATCAGAAAAATTAAAGTTTAAACACCTCTAGCAGGATTCAACTCAATGCTATGATTAGGATTTTCCCCCAGCCTCAAACTGAGCATTTACTGGATTGCAAATGCTGACCAGGCATCATATCTTAACCGTACCTCCCGCCCCGCCACACACACACCTTTTTCGTCTCCTTCTCTTACAGGTTTTAAAAATCTCTTATCCATTTTATGTGAAAGCCTTTGCATTAACTAACTCATGTGTACCCAGCAGTAAACATCATTCAACAAACAGAAATCAAGAGTCCCATCTGATTTTATTAATAGGGTTCAGCGAGTATTGTTGGTTAAATTCCCCATAAATCATTTCAGACCAAGAACAGAGAAAGCAGACCACCAATGGAGATGTAAATATTTTGAGAGGATGAGCGGCTGTCTGGAGACAATTCTGTTATCGGTGTAGATGTCACTCAAATTACTGTACAGAGTCGCCCAGGACTGAGCTCAAAATGGGAAAGTATAGGCTGTGTTTACATGCACCAAATGAAGTGTGAAGTTGCACCACTGTGCTGAATTTGATCCACCTCGATGCCCATCGAATATTCTTTATGAAAAGAGACGTGCATTCTTTCTTTTTGCAGGTATGCTGCATTTCACATGTGGCCAAGTTCCCACTGTACTCCCTCCCTTGCATTAAATAAGTGTGCAGGGAACACTGACTGAAAGCAATAATCATGTTTCTCTCCAGAAGATTCTGTAGGGTCCTTTCTTCGAGCACTGCCACTTATTTGGATATTGAAACTTGATTTCAATACTGAAGTTTCCCTATGCATCAGTACTCCTGTATCCCTTGGATAAATTCCTAGCAGTGCTATTGCTGGGTCATAGGGTAGGTCTATTTTTAATTTTCTGAGGAACCTCCACACTGCTTTCCAGAGCGGCTGCACCAATTTGCATTCCCACCAACAGTGCAAGAGGGTTCCCGTTTCTCCACATCCTCTCCAGCATCTATAGTCTCCTGATTTGTTCATTTTGGCCACTCTGACTGGCGTGAGGTGATACCTGAGTGTGGTTTTGATTTGTATTTCCCTGATAAGGAGCGACGCTGAACATCTTTTCATGTGCCTGTTGGCCATCTGGATGTCTTCTTTAGAGAAGTGTCTATTCATGTTTTCTGCCCATTTCTTCACTGGGTTATTTGTTTTTTGGGTGTGGAGTTTGGTGAGCTCTTTATAGATTTTAGATACTAGCCCTTTGTCTGATATGTCATTTGCAAATATCTTTTCCCATTCTGTTGGTTGCCTTTTAGTTTTGTTGGTTGTTTCCTTTGCTGTGCAGAAGCTTTTTATCTTCATAATGTTCATAGCAGCACTGTCAACAATAGCCAAATTATGGAAAGAGCCTAAATGTCCATCAACTGATGAATGGATAAGGAAATTGTGGTTTATATACACAATGGAGTACTACAGGGCAATGAGAAAGAACGAAATATGGCCCTTTGTAGCAACGTGGATGGAACTGGAGAGTGTGATGCTAAGTGAAATAAGCCATACAGAGAAAGACAGATGCCATATGTTTTCACTCTTATGTGGATCCTGAGAAACTTAACAGGAACCCATGGGGGAGGGGAAGGAAAAAAAAAGAGGTTAGAGTGGGAGAGAGAGCCAAAGCATAAGAGACTCTTAAAAACTGAGAACAAACTGAGGGTTGATGGGGGGTGGGAGGGAGGGGAGGGTGGGTGATGGGTATTGAGGAGGGCACCTTTTGGGATGAGCACTGGGTGTTGTATGGAAACCAATTTGTCAATAAATTTCATATATATAAAAAAAAACAAAAAAAAAAACGCTAGAAAAAACCAAACAAACAAAAAAAATACTGAAGTTTCAAACACAGTTTCAACTCATTCCAATTCAAATCCACGAATACCCTCTCTTTTCGTACTGCTTGTACCTACTGTCACTCAAAGACGTGGAGGACATGTTTGTTTGTTTTTCTTTTTCATTTTTATTCCAGTAGAGATAAGGTTTTCCTCAACTTTCCAGCAGTTAACTTTAACTAGTGTGTGAGGACTGCGAGTTACAATGGTAGTTTCCAAATTTCAATGTGTCAAGACGTGATTTCCATCATCTTGTACCTGTATCCCCTCTCCCGTGAACGCACATTCATACACTTTTGATTTTGAATAACTGCCTGTTGGGGTTTAACTGCGGACAACAGGCGCTGCTCTAGCTATCTTCTGAAAAACAGCTGGCATGGTACATGTGTTTACAAATCACTGGCTGGGTCCTACGAAGGACCCCTACATCCACAGGACTAAAATAGCCCTCTGGGGACATATTGGTGTTGCCATAGCTGGGGACACAGAGCTGCCTCTATGACCTAGCCCAGGACCCCACTTCACCTTCCAGATCTGCCCTCCCCCCCCTTCCTGTCCTCCCCTGCACCTGACTCAGTTCCTGAAGCAAGTATTAAGACACTGCCTCTGACTGGTGAAGCTAAATCACATCCTGAAAGTTACCTGCAAGGGTGCCTGGGAAATGTAGTTTTTGCTTCGCTGCAAGGGCATCTGGGAGACATAATTTTTAGCCTTCCAGCCTCTGTAGTCTAAGATGCCTCCCTTGAAGGCTATGCAGTAGGTGCTAAGTCTCTCAATTAACCTTACTTTCCCACATAACCACTCTATAAGCAGGCTCATTAGCTACAAATATGTTTGCTATGTTCTCAAAAGCCATCGTGCGTAACTTAGCCGTTTGTTCTCGAATTTGGGATCTTTCTAATCAGTCCACCTTTCAAACTGTATTCCTTTTAAGCAGGCAGAGTGGTTAAGTTAAGTGCTAACAAAATTCTGTATTTATTTCAACTCCTATCCCTTTGGGTACTCTTTCACGGATCAAACACGTTAAATTATTGGCCCTAACATAAGAAAGAATGTGAGGCAGTTGAAAAAGTCTAAAAGGCCTCCAGCACCAAAAACTGTGTCTGAAGTACATCTCCTACACCTAGGGGACTTCCATATGGCAGAGTTAAATGGCACGAGGGTGGAGGACGGACCACAAGATAAAAAGCTTTCCTCTGGTGCTATTGAGGACAGATTAAATTTTCCTGCAAGCACCCCACAGTAGGATTTGAGGCAGAACGGGGATACAAACACAGCAGCAATCAGAAGAGTGTCATTCATTTGCCCAGTTCAATGAGCAATGTCCACAGGCATTTATCAGACAACACTTCCGAACGGCTGAAAAGCAGTGAGCGAGCTTAAGTAATGACTCAGCCAGTCTTCAGGGTGCATCCGAATCTCCGGGACGTAAGGGGCTTGTTAAGGTCAGGGCTCTCCAGCCCCACCTCCCATATTCCTAGGCTCGGGCTCAGAGACCTATCCCCCATTCTCCCAGGGATGCTGATGACAGTGACTGGAGTACCTCCAGCAGAGAACTAGCATAACAGCACGGGGAGTGCACGGTGGGGCGAGTCGCTGAGGTTAATGCCAGGGAAAGAACACCACCCTCTCTGGTTTTTAATTCTTCTCTAATTTATTTTAATGTATTTTTTCTGTGATGTTGGCGTCTAGCTGGCTACAGCGAGAAGCGCGTTTTCTGCAACTGGCTTAGAGTGTTAGTCTCGCAGCTACTGGCACGGTCTGTTTGTGTACCCACAAGGGCTTCCCCACCCTCATCAAGTGTAAGCACACATGATTTTCAGTTGGTATTCTCAACGTTTATTTATTTTTGGGACAGAGAGAGACAGAGCATCAACGGGGGAGGGGCAGAGAGAGAGGGAGACACAGAATCGGAAACAGGCTCCAGGCTCTGAGCCATCAGCCCAGAGCCCGACGCGGGGCTCGAACTCACGGACCACGAGATCGTGACCTGGCTGAAGTCGGACGCTCAACCGACTGAGCCACCCGGGCGCCCCTCAGTTGGTATTCTCATCAACAGTGGCACTGGCCTTGCCCGGGTGTCTGCTTTGCATAGTTCAAGTTTAAATAAAAGAGTTGTGTTAACTTCTGTTGTCTAAGTGACAGAATACATTAGGTTTCTCTCCCATTCTGCCCATCGTCAATTATCATGAAGAACAAGAAATTCCTGCGACTGAAGAATCATCTAAGGCATCTGATACCGAACGTTCACCCACTCTTTACAAGTTGTCTTCATGGTGTTTGTTGCAAACCTTTTACTGGGATGAAGTGCCCGGTGTTTAATTGAGATTCCATCAGATATCATGTACATCAGCTATCACAAATAGCGTCGCAGATTTAATGCCAACAGTGGCGATAGCTGGTTGGATACGGACAGAAGGTATTTTCCCTCCAGGGCAGGGTGGCTTCACAAAAACCTGGTCTCCCACGAAAGATCCAGAGATTCCTTGCATATCCTCACTTGCGGCTGTGTACAAATGTCCACAGTGTCACTCAGAAAGCAGACTCCTTGTCCAATCACATCCTTTTCTCTTGTCAGCACGTCTCAGCAGGCAGGATCCACAGTAATGATCTTCTATGGTCAGTTTCATGGTGCAAAGTGTCTACAAAATATCCCGCTCGACGGAAAAGGACTTTTCTAAATGAAAACTTGAGGGCATGTTGTATTTACCGTCCATGAGCGGAGACGGTCTAAATCCATTCCTCATGGCCCAGGACTGTGCAACGCCCGAGGTCACCGCTGTGCGTGTAATGAAGGAAGAAAGGGATGCCCAGAGCGGATGCTGCTCGAGAACTCTGCATTTGCAGTGTTTCGGGAGACGGCCCTATGAGCTACCTCGCTGTCTCGCCGTGCCAACCCTGGATGACGGTGGCATGAAAGCGTGGTCCCCTCCGTGGGTTTGACGGGATGGCACTGAACTGTGTTACTGCGGCTCCTCTCCCTGGCCCCCAGCCTGCGTTCCGGAGCCGAGTGGAGAGAAAATGCAAGCTGCATCCCGGCGCAGGCTTGTCACGCTGCAGCCAAGGAGCAACTGTCTCAGTTTGGGCTAACTCTGCTGATGCATGCGTCATCTGGGGCAAGACATTTCGGGCCTGTGGATCTCAGCTTTCCCGTCAGAAACAGGCAGACTAGGATTCGGTACAAATTGGGGCACCTGGGTGGCTCAGTCAGTTAGGCGTCTCACTCTTGCTTTCGGCTCAGGTCAGGGTCTTAGGTTTCATGAGTTTGATTGAGCCCCACATCAGGCTCTGTGCTGACAGAGCAAAGCCTGCCTGGGATTCTCTCTCTCTCTCTCTCTCTCTCTCTCTCTCTCTGCCTCTCCCCCACTTCCTTTCTCTGTCTCTCTCGAAATGAATAAATAAACTTAAAAAAAAAAAAGAATTCAGCGCAAATAATAAGAGAATCCTAAGGGTGGTGTTTTTATTAAGATCTCCATCAATTGAAATATTGCTGAGCCCAGAATTTACAATTGTACAAATGGCTTCCCTTCAAACTTTATTAACTGAGTTTAGAAAAAACAAAAAAAAGAGGCAAAGAAATTGCCACTTTGACATGACTATTTCTCATTTGCTTTTTCACTGAGTGCTCATCTTGGTACTACGTCACCTAGTCTATTCTAACTCAAGGATAGAGCATTCTGCAAGTCTGTGACTTTTAAATAAGATATTTTTATGTCAACAGGAAGCTTTAGGAAGTAACTATTTTTTTAATATTTACTTTTTTTTATTTTGAGAGAGAGAGAGCAGAAGCATGAGCAGGGGACTAGCAGAGAGAGAGAGAGAGAGAGGGAAAGAGAGAGAGAGAATCCCATGCAGGTTCCACACTGTAAGCGCACAGACCGATGTGGGGCTGCATCTCACAAATTGTGAGATCATGACCTGAGTCAAAAATCAAGAGTCAGATGCTCAACTGACTGAGCCACCCAGGTGCCCATAAGAAGCAATTTTTTTTTTTAATTTTTTTTTTCAACGTTTATTTATTTTTGGGACAGAGAGAGACAGAGCATGAACGGGGGAGGGGCAGAGAGAGAGGGAGACACAGAATCGGAAACAGGCTCCAGGCTCCGAGCCATCAGCCCAGAGCCTGACGCGGGGCTCGAACTCACGGACCGCGAGATCGTGACCTGGCTGAAGTCGGACGCTTAACCGACTGCGCCACCCAGGCGCCCCTAAGAAGCAATTTTAAAACAGAAGCTTATTGTAAATCAGGAGCCTGGTGAGTGACTGGGAAAACTGCACGGGACTTCACCTACTGTCTGGTGACTAGAATTGTAATCCTGGCTTTGCCACTTAGGGTACGTGTTCATGCATTTATTTACTTATTCACTTATGTGCCCTTTTATTCAGGTATTATGACAGATAGAAATTAAGTACCTGGGCCTGAACACTGCTACATTGTTTTGCACATAGACTACAGGACAGAGGTCCTGTCCCGAATCTTATACCTTAGTAAGGGGAAAAGTTAATAAACCAACCATGAGTGGAGTGGAGTGGAGTGGAGTGGAGTGGAGTGGAGTGGAGATGAGTGGAGACTGAGACTTATTGTTGCATCTGGATTTGAAATGGCCAGAGATATCCTGGTAGCTGCAAACTGTTTCTTGACAAATGAGTCCACCTAATATATGCTCAACATATGTGGTCAACAATCCCAGAGTCATGGGGCTCACTTAGAGTTAACAGAGGCAGGTGCAACTTCTTATCACACACACTCCCTAACTTAAGATGGCCAATGCAACTTTTGACACTCCAGTGGTTAAAGGAAGACAACCCTGGGAGCGCCTGGGTGGCTCAGTCTGGTAAGCATCCGACTTCGGCTCAGGTCCTGATCTCACAGCTAGTGGATTCGGCCCCACATTGGGCTGTGTGCTGACAGCTCAGGGCCTGGAGCCTGCTTCAGATTCTGTCTCCCTGTCTCTCTGCGCCTCCCCTGCTCACGGTCTGTCTCTCTCTCAAAAATAAACATTAGCAAACGAATTTTACAGTATGACAAGGCTCGGTTCTGCTCATCGGGAAACTGGGAAATGCATGTCCTAGGTAGATTGGGGTGTGCTTAGTTCAGTCCTAACACCTTGCACAAGACGCTGTTTCAGTCGTCACCTGAAATATAGACGTTCCCTGATCTAGAGGCTCTTACACTGGATGAGCCCAGCTCTGGGTGTTTGCAAAGATATCCCTTGGTGAATGGGAAGGAAGTGTTAGGATTTTCTGTTTTATGTCTAAATGAGCTGGCTCAGGGTGGAGTTTACTACTAGTTCAGATCCTGACTGATGCTCCCTGCCCCATGCAGCCCTGTAAGATGTTATATGTGGGTTCCATGACAAGGACAGGAGTGACTCACTCATTTGCATTAATTTTTATTTGCAGCAAATGGCAACCCTGTGCCAAGCTCAAGTGATGATGCCATCTAGCTCTCACTACAGTAGCCCTCAGGAAATGGATGAGTGACTTAAAGGCTCCTACCAAGATACCAAGACTGAACTCAACAGGAATAATGGCAGCACAGGGAAACAATGCAGAGTACTCCAAATAAGAATTCCGAGTTTTGGGGGGGCGCATGCGTGGCTCGGTCGGTTGAGCGTCCGACTTCGGCTCAGGTCATGATCTCATGGTTCGTGGGTTCGAGCCCCCGCGTGAGGCTCTGTGCTGACAGCTCAGAGCCTGGAGCCTGCTTCGGATTCTGTGTCTCCCTCTCTCTCTGCCCCTCCCCAATTTGTGCTGTCTCTCTCTCTCTCTCTCTCTCTCACAAAAATAAATAAACATTAAAAAAAAAGAAAATTCTGAGTTTTCAAGAAGGCTATTGAAATGAGTAATCTGCGTCCACTATCATGAACAAAGAATCTTCACGGTAATGTATATTGTGCCATGAGATGTTAGGTAGTGAGCACTCTGGTGTGTAAATCACTTACAAGACGTAGATGCACACGTGTGGATTTTACTGCTTTAGCCCTGGGTGTGTGTGATCACAAGAGTTTGGAGAACACCGTTCTAACCACTCCCCATCATCTTCATTAGGAACTGTCATGGTTAGTGGTCATGTCTGAATTTTCACAGAAGTCTTTGATCTCAGGTTGAACCACAAGAAACTGATGCTATGCGACCATCTGCAGCCAGCAAATATTGCAATTTTGTGTGGCTGAACTTAATAAATACAAAACCCAGGGGCGCCTGGGTGGCTCAGTGACTCAAGCGTCAGACTGTCAGTTTCAGCTCAGGTCATGGTCTCATGGTTTGTGGGATCAAGCTCTGTGTCAGTGTAGAGACTGCTTGGGATTCTCTCTCCCTCTCTCTCTCTGTCCCTCCCCCGCTCATTGTTGCGCTTTCTCTCTCTCCCTCAAAATAAATAAACTTTAAAAATAAATAAATAAATACAAAACCAGAGTTAATAAATATTTGAGGGTCTTCTTTGTATGAATCCCTACGCTCAGTGCTGGGCATACACCTAACAAAATGCCCACTGCCCCTATCATCATACAGCCCAGGTATCCTTGGGAAGACACACACTAAAGATTTTGTGACGATGCATAGGAAGGAAGTAAGTCAAAACTTTCTATTCTAGTGGCAGAAAGTTTCAGGTTGACTGAGAACAGTTTGAGGCAGGTGCAAACTTTGATGTGTTAAGTGCCTGCGACAGCAAAACTACTTTCAAAGTTATCTCTAGCATCACAATAAACTAAGTCACTCACCAAGCCTCCTCTCCTCCTACTCAATATAACCCTGAAAAGAGATTACCCAGTTGGCCAATGTTTATATTAGCCCAGAGGCAAACCCAGCCCACTATCTAAGTTTTATTGGAATATGGCCCTGCCTGTTTGTTTTGTAGGGGAGGAATAATCTATCCTCTTATGTTCTGTGCCTGAGGTCTGCAATTACACTGACAAAAGACAGCTTAATAGAAAAGGCATACAATTTTTATGGATGTAACAGAGGTTCACAGAAAAAGAATGAAAACTCCAGGTGTTAGACTCAGGGGTTTATATATCATTTTTAAAAAGCGTGGTAAGTTATGCAAAGTGACTAGGAAATATATCAAGGGAACAAACAGAAGATAGGGGTTTAGTAAGGGCTATTTATGCAAACTCATCTAGGCATTTATGTTGCCTCCCCAATGATTACAGTCATCCCCACCCCGCCCCCCCACTTCCTGGTAAAAGGAAAAGAAGTCACCTTTCTCACAAGAAATTTATGCTATGGTTTTGGGCAGATGGGGAGGTAGCAAACTTTTTGCTTTTGCTGTTTCTTGATTGCTTTCAGCTGAAAATAATCCATTTGCCAATAATCCATTTACCAATAATCCATTTTGGAGTGGCTTATTCTGGTCCCACTCAGTTTACATATTGTCCCTGTGGTTTTCATGCTATGTCAGTAGCAAGTAGTTAAGACAGAGTGGTCTCAATTGTTGCAGAACCAAAATATCTACTATCTGGCCCTTTACAGGCAAAATTTGCCAGCCCCAGATTAATAATAGCATCATACAGGGGCACCTGGGTAGCTCAGTCAGTTAAGCATCCGACTTAAGCTCAGGTCATGATCTCATGGTTCATGAGTTTGAGCCCCACGTTGGGCTCTGTGCTGACAGCTTGGAGCCTGGAGCCTGCTTCACATTCTGTGTCTCCGTGTCACTCTGTCCCTCCCCCACTCACATTCTGCCCCTCTCTCTCTCAAAAATAAATAAACATTAAAAAAAAATAATAGCATCACACATTGTAGAAAAAAACAAAAGTCACGTAGCTGTATACTGGATATACTATGGATCCGCTAATATTCCAAAACAGAACAAAGGGAATCAATAGAAAGATACATTTACACTTGTCTTGACGTTTGCTATCACCTTTCTTTTTAGGAATGTATGGAATGACTTTAGATAATGTGTAAATGGTCATTTAAGCCCTTCTGAGATTTGAAATTCCAAATGCTTTTCTGTTGTAAAAAAAAAAAAAAACAAACAAATCAGGGGCACCTGGCTGGTTCAGTTGGTAGAACATGTGACTCTTGACTTTGGGGTCGTGATTTTGAGCCTCAAGTTGGGTGTAGAGATTACTCAAAAAAAAAAAAGTAAATTTCAAACAAAACCAAAATCTAGTGCATCTTGTCTTCTGAGGAAGCTCCCTGGCCATCACCCTCTAACTGTAAAATAAACACCCATCCTGAAATACATATGTAAATCGGAGCTCATTCTTGTGACATAATCTGTGCAAAGCTAAATCATTTGCCAGAATAAATTCAAAGGGTATTTCATTTTAAAGCTTACTGCCGCCGTTCTTTTACAAATAGGTCTGCACATAAAAGACACAGGTCCTTTATTAACTTATACAAAATTTTTCACAAGGCTAGTAATTGAAGTTCCCCTGCCTTGATAACAGATGAACTGTTTATTTTGAAAGTAACAGTAAGGAAAAAAAAAATGCTAATGTTCTTTCAAACAGATTTTGAAAGGCATGATGACAGTACAGATATAAACCATTTTCCTCTGGGCTATAAAAGGTACTCGTGATCTAAGAAACTCTTGTAATTGATAGACATTTTCTCTGAGTAAGGTTTATCCCTTTTATTTTTGGACGGCTGGGATTCTAGTTTCTTAGCTCATTAAAAAGTCTTTTCTAGGGTGTGAGCAATTATAATGCAAGGGCAACAGAATTAATAAATCCAAAACACAAAGAGTTGAATGAGGAACAGGAAATCCCTAGGTCTCTTTTGAAGTCACCGAAAGAAAGACTGTGGATCTAGAATCCCACCATTTGGCTCAATTACCGCCTGATGAAATGGAAGTGTTTTCTGACACAACCTTACTTTGTCGAAAAGGAAGCCGTTGATATTACAAGTGGACACTTTCTGCATCAAGGCTGATCCTCCTGTGAGAGGGATCTTAGCTCCTTCCAAGTGACCAGGGGCAAAGAGGAAAGGACGTCCAGATATAAGAAATATTGCCAAATGGACCGTTAGCCGCTGTTTTGTTTTAAAGATGGTTTGGATTGTTTTCTTGACAGAAACATCCCTGGCTGTTGTTTTAATGGTGGAAAAGTCTTGGTGGCTTCATGGCAAAGCAAGTAATATAAAGCAAGAAGGTCTTCAGAAAGTTGGAGTCAATGGCATTGGCCACACACAATAATGTCTGGAAAGTTTTTAAAAATCCTGTTGCCCTGGTCACAACCTCCAATTTCTGTGAGTAGGATCCAGGCATCAGTACTAGCTCAGTTACCCAAGGTGATTCCAATGTGCAGTCAAGTTCAAGGACCCCAGGTGAGAGGAGATCACACCGTCAAACCTAAAGGCCATGGACCAGTGTTGGTGAGGATGTGAAGAAAAAGGAACCCTTGTGCACAATTGGTGGGAATGCAAATTGGTGCTGCACCAATTTGCCTGTGTGGAAGAGAGTGTGGAGGTTCCTCAGAAAATTAAAAATAGAAATTCCATAGATCCAACAGTCGCATTACTGAGTATTTACCCAAAGCAAATGAAAACACTAATTTGAAAAGACACACCCGTACGTTTATTGCAGCATTATTACCACAGTAGCCAAGATATGGAAGTGTCCATCTACAGATGAATGGATAAAGATGTGGTGTGTGTGTGTGTGTGTGTGTGTGTGTGTGTGTGTGTGTGCATGTGTGTGTGTGTGTGTGTGTGTGTGTGGCTGTAGGATTTTAGAGCCACAGGTTCTCAAGAGTCAAAAAGATGGAGGTCAGAACATGACCTCAGGGCCAAGACAGTTAGTTTTGGTTGAATTGTAAGAACATTTGTGGTTGAAGATGTTTTGTAAAGTCAGTTCTGTAGACCACAAGCCTATGGCGACACTAAAGTCCAAACGTGCTCCTTTTGAGAGACAGCACAATCGTTCCAAAACATTAATCATTCTTTGATGAAAGCGTGAAAATCGAGAGCATGTAGTCAGCTCATATGAAATGTTAAAATTCGTTTCTGAAGGAATAATTTCTTAAAGCAACCATGCTGCTAATGTGCGTTGCTGTGCGACAACCACTGACCATCTTTCTTCAGTTCCATGTGGGAAGGAAGACTGTATTAAATCTGATTTCAATGGTCCCAGAAAAGGCAATTTACCACATGTGGGTGAACATTTTATTATCAAGAGGAAATTCATTTCACAGGCACAGAACCCACAACAAGACGTATCATGGTTGACAGTATCTGGCGTCCCCATTAATGACGTTGGGATAGCTGCCAGTGCCTGAACGTGACAAGGACGCTGAAATCTCATGTTTTGGCGGAATGTGAAGCAGGAAGGAGCTTCCAAACAGGAGGATTCCAAACACCATTTCAAGAGGACCCCGCCATCTCCCAGCCAACATACGGCCAACGAGAGCCCGCACCTCCAGCTGGGGAATGCCGTGGAACGTACCTCAGACAAAAGACGGGTTGGGGAGCTCATATTTTACTCTGGCAAGGGAAAAGGCTGTTTGGGCCACCCTCTCAGAAAGGAGTTTTGGAAATGTAAGAAGAAATTAGGTATGACTCACTGAGCTGATTACCCAGGACACATACTGTGAATCATTACACAAGATGTAGTCTCTCGGTAAATAAAAAGACCAAGATGCTGCCAGATGTAAATCTGAGCCCAACTCATTATATTTTATCTTTGGAGGCAAAGATCCTGTGTGCTGAGTTTTTTCCTCACTTCATGAATGTGACAGGGGGTATAAGCTTGTCCTTAGTTATTGTATATTTGTGATACTCTCTGGCTCTCTCTCTCTGGCTTTCTGGATTAACATTTTCCTTTATTTTTCTATTGAGTTGGATACGATTGATCATTATGTCTTTGAACTTCTCTTCTGGCAGACACGGGATGTGTTTATTTCCTTGCATGCTCAATCAATATTTGGTGGCTGGATGTATGAATGAAGTAGTTATACTTTTTTTTTTCCTTCTCCGTTTACCTTTCTGATTTGTTTTACCTTTATTGACTTGATGACTGTCCTTTACATTGTTTCTGGACTTTCCTCAAGACTCACTGCTCAGCTCTTTCCCCATCCAAAGAGGGCCTCATGAGTCCTCACCAATGAAGTTAGGACTAGCACAATGTCAAAACCACTGGAGGGAGGACATGAAGAAGAAGGGAAGGAATCATCTGCATGGGGGTGTAAGCAAACAGGTAATGCTGGAGACATGTGGGCAGGCAGACCTGATTCGGTGAGCTAAGACATCATTTCTTAGCGTGTAGGGCGGCTGGCTATGACCCACAGATGAGTATAGTTAGGAAGTGTAGCCAACATTGAGGCTGGGCTAACCATGGCTTGGGAGAAGAGAACGGAAAGCGTGGTGTCTGAATCAGGAGTATGGTCACCATGTGCCAGACTCCACAGGGCTTGCCTGCCTGGTGCTGACCCAGGAGCCCACTAGGGCAGACCAGGCACGCATAAGGTATGGAGAAGTACACGAGGCGGAAACGTGCACTCTGATTTTCCAGCCCTTGACTCTATTCACGTACGCAGTGATCGCACGCTTTCAAACTCTGCTATTTGCTAACATTTATTTATAACTTTATCATCAATATTTGTGGGCTTTCACACTCATTTACAGACATGTGCAGAGTGGCGAAAAAACTTGAGTCAGCTGACACGCTTCTTCTTAGCTGAATCCAACAAGGCAACACTGTCTTCCGTTCTCATACTACCAAAAAACACCATCCTTTCCACAGTATATGTAGAGCCACGTTTTATGTATTTTTGTGATTTTTGTTGGTGATTTCACTGTTTAAAATGACTCCCAGGTGTACCGCTAAAGTGTTGGTCAGCGTTCCTAAGCTCAAGAGGTATGGAACCTGCCTTACAAAAAAGAATATGTGAGTTAGATAAGCTTCCTTTTCCAGGCATGAGTCACAGTGCTGTTTGTCCTGAGTTCAAAGTGAGAGAGTCAGCTATATATTTAATAAGGCTTTTTTCTTTAAACAGAAATTCACACAAAACAAGGTTACATATTGATTGGGTGATGAAAGTATTGTGACCAAGGGTTCACAGGAACCTAGCCCCAGGTTTCCCCTAGGAGCTGTGTTCCGTATTTGCTGACTCAGAGTTCACTGCGACTTTACAGAACGTCATTTCAGTGGATTATGACAGTCGACTGCACTTCCTTCTCCCAATTGCCCTTAGCCAATTTCCCTTCTCTCCCAACTTCCTTCACTTAAGCAACACCCACATTTCATCACATGCACTGAAAGCTTGCATCATGATTTCTCCTTTCCTTCTCTTTCCATCCTGCATGCTAGCCATACTTCAGGCACTCACTTCATAGCTGAATTATCACTATAATTTGTTAGCTGTTCTCCCAGTTTCTAACTGCTCTTTTCCTCCCTGTAGCCTAGAAAAACTATTGCCTACTGCCTTTAATGTTCTCACTTTTCCTTCCTCCCAGTGAGGTGTGATCACCTCTACAAAGTCCAGCTGAAGGACTACCTCCTCCATGAAGCTGTCTCTGTTGCTTACATTCTGCAATCTTTTGCTTGTCCCCAAAGTCCCCAGAGCACCTGTAGCCAAAGGCACTCATGTGGTGAACTGATGGAGTCAACTTCTATGGGAACTTGCACAGATCACACAGAGCAGATGGGTGACGTCTTTGTGCTTCTCAAGATTGTCCATAGCACTTTGTACAGTTGCTGAGTAAACTTTTCTCCCGTGTCCCTCAAATCCAGACTTCTAACAATCAGGGTTCCCAGAGGAAATACAGTGTGCTCGGTTAAATTTGAATTTCAGATGAACGATGGATGCTCTTTCACTAGAAGTCTGTCCCAAATACTGCAGAGATATACTTGAACTACAAAAGATAGGCTGTTTATTTAAATCTCCAACTAAACTGGGCATTCTGTATTTTTATTTGGCAAACCTGGTAGCCTTACCAAGAGCAGCTTTAGTATTCCCAATACGTTATTGGAATGAACTGCTTTCTAAGGAAATACAAAAGTAGCAGATGTCTTGCCTTCTAGCTGTGAAGAGAAGGCGTAGAGAATAAAAAGACTTAAGCCACAGGGAGGAAGTTGTACTCAATTCAGATACCGGCTGAGGAGGCACAAAATATAATTCAAGTCACGTTTGATTACCTGTTTCAGGTTTCCAGGACATGTCCTTAGAGCCGAATTTTGAGGAAGAAAAGACATGGGTTTTCAGACGGCGGAGACCAACTGGATTAGTCAACTAGAGTCGCCATAGTGGCCACCACACAATGAGCAGCTTTGACAACACACATTTATTTCTCCCCGTCTTGGAGGCTGGGAGTCTGAGATCCAGGCAGGGCCGAGGCTGGTTCCCCTCTGTCCTTGACGTGTAGACGCCATGTTCTCCCCATGTCCTCACATGGTTGTCCCTCTGTGTGTGTCTGTGTCCTAGTCTCTTCTTCTCACGAGGACACCGGTCCTGTTGGGTTAGGGTTGCCTTAATGACCTCATTTTACCTTTATCACCTATATAAAGATCCCATCTTCAAATACAGTCCTATTGGTGGACTTCAATTAGTGCTTCAATGTGTGGATTTGGAGGGGGTGGGAAACAATCTAATGTATAATACCAGGTAAATGTCCCTGGAAAAGCAGACGTTGTAGAAATGACCACCAAGTTCATCATTCTCTTGTGCTTCTAGTCCAGCATCACCAGTGTCATTCTGCGTGTGTTTTTACCAGTTTTTCCAAAATACCGAGAATCTTGGACCGTCAGTGACAAAACCTGACCTAGTCAGTCACAAAGGACAATCCCTTCTCCGAGTACAGGGGAAGTAAAAAGAAGTTACTCAGACAGAAGTGTAAAATAATTACTTAATCACCACAAGGGTGATGATGATAATTCCTATTGGCAATGTGATTCTATGCGAGCAGCATAAACTTAGAAACATAAACAGAAAAGCTGCGGAACCATAAGACTAACCTCAAACCCCAGGAAGGGAACATAGGTATTGTCACATACTTAGAATTTGGGGGGAGTGTAGATAACTTTAGTCATAAATATCAATCATCTTCCCCACACCCAACTAGGACACAGAGATGGTTCTAATGCAATCTCTTATAAAAAGGACTTTCAAATTTTTCAGCTGTTACTTTAGGAACGTTTCTGTAGTTGAGGCTTGCAAAAGTTACTGGCCTCAATCCTCCTTAGAGCAAGATTTGTAGAACGGAGTTTTATTCTTACAAGTCTAAGATGAGCTTCACTTTTCTGAAAACAAGGAGACGAAAACGATTTCTCTCCAGAACCATTTGTGACCGTTTGCGTAAAGTAGATCTCACAGCTGGTTCCCAGGCTGATAAAGTTACATGAACAGGGCTGTCAAAAGCCAAGAAGTGCGTAGGATTCTTGCTCTCTTGAAAGAAAGCGCCTGGCAGAGCAGAGGACCCCCAAGCCAAACCGTGGGTCATTCCATCCTGCCAAGGATGAATGTGTTGGTTTGTTGGTTTCCAACTCTACGTATCCAAGAAGACTTGACATAGTATTTTATGAAACAAAAGACTTTCAGAAGCTCATTTTCCAAAGATTGCCCTGGAAAAGGGGATGCGTGTGGTTTCCAGGAAAACGTTGATACAGCCAGGGCTTTTGCCAGATAGAGTTTCTTGTTTAGATGCTGGTCGCCAGAAAAGCTAGTTCTGACAATGGATGGATGGGATAAAACAATGGAGGTATTCCAGAATAGGATGTTTGTTAGTGTTAAAGATTTGGGCTCTGTGGGGAGTGGGAAACAAACAAACAAACAAACAAACAAACAAACAAACGTATTTCATATTTGCAAAGAGAAGACAAAACGAAAACGTAAAGCACTTAACTGCTCACAAGAACCAAATGCTGTGTATCACTGCAGATTTTATATATGAGATACATAGGATTTCTCTGGAGAGGTAAAGCCAGTGAACGGCCAATTTAAAACTCATTTTTAAATTCCAGAATTCCCTGCTGCTTCGACATGGAAATCTAAAATGAAACAATACCCAGGATGGGTCCCTGAGGAGTGAGTAAAATTGCTCAATCACTGAACTCATAGAATCCTGTGCCAGGATAATGCCAGGCAGAGGGCTCTTCTGATAGGACACCAAATAGCCTTTCCTAAGAGGACCCTTTCAGGACCACATCTGGGAAGTGGCCTCAACCCACAAAAACTCATAAGCGTAGAACTCTATACCTGATTGTGTTACAGACTGAGGCTTGATTTTTGTTGTTTTTCTTCAGAGGCAGGTTACTGTTTTTACTCACTGCGTTGTTATCACTGATTTTCACTTTTATTTCTGGCTCTCCGGTGGTCAGTAATGAAGCAAAGAAGACGCTCCCACGTTTCTTCAGAGTCTCGGATGAGTCTTTTGTCTTGAAGCAGAATTGGTTGGTTCAAACATCTGGTGTAATAAAGCGGTGCCGTGGTAAGTTCTGTATTTAACATCGTTCCGTCGGAAAAACAAGTGTTTCCTTTGTCTGAACGCTAGACGTCTTCACCTGCGCATCATAACACAGGGCATAACCCTGTGCATCTGCTGACACAGGGCAGATCAAACACTGTAAATGTGTCTACACGTCAAACCTGAGTGCTTGCAGATGCCCGGGCTCTGTTTCAGGGATGAAGTTGTCAGAGCCATTGTATAAGGTGGATATGTAATTTCACTCCTTGAATGTGGTTAATTGGCTTTGTCCTTAAAGTCTGGTGTAGTAGAGGGTTCCCTTCACTCTGTACACCATTTTGTCCAGAAAATAAGGGGGTCTAGGACTTGGGAGTTCAATTTTTATGTGACCCTGGTACTCAGAGATGTAGAAGTTTTTAGCTCCAACCTCCTCTTGCCTTTGTTTTGACAGACTTCTAGGGATGGTGGACTTGGATGGCTAACAGATGCTCTTTGTGGATTTTAGAGAAGTACCATTCAAGTCCATTTAATTTGGAAGCTGCTGCTCAACATTTTGTGAGCGTTTTGTTTTGTTTTGTTTGTTTGAGTTTATTTTGATAAAAACAGAGACAGTATGAGCAGGGGAGCAGCGGGGAAAGGAAGGGAGAGAATCCTAAGCAAGTTTCACTGTCAGTGTAGAGCCCCATGTGGGGCTCAGTCTCATAAACTATGAGATCATGACCTGAGCCGAAACCAAGAGTGGGATGCTTAACTGAGTCACCCAGGTGCCCCTAAGAGCTGGTTTCTAAAGCCAGGTTTAAATCCTGTATTTCACTAGGTTTACACAGTTTTTGTTTATGTGCTCAATCTATTGTGGTTGTAGTCCACACTCAGAAGGCAGCCAAATGCAGAAAGAGGGACCGAACCCTCAGATGGCTACCACTCAGATTAGGGCCCTAATCCTCAGATGGCTACCACTTCTGCTCTTGGACTTCTGGAGCAGAGCAGACAAGCCAGGAGGTGGGGAGAACCATATATCTTAGAGAGACAACATCATTTAGCTTCTAAGTAACAAATATCCTTTGAATAGAAAAACCAACACAGGTTGCCGTGGAGACTTTGGGTTTCTACATCACATAATTTAGCATGGTTTAATTTCTTGAATGAACAGATGATTCTTAAAATATAGATGTGTGTCTGCGTGGAATATGATCTGATGTCTACTGGAGTAGACTGCAACATCCCTCTATTTTGTTAACATGAAACAGAAAACCTACTTCCCTACACAGCCACTAGCATGCACAGCATGGGATGCACAGGATTAAACATTCACTGTCCTCCAGACGGTCTTAGTTTGACAGAGTCTCAGGTGCACCAGGGACTGGACTGGAGCCCATGATCAAGAGCAGGTCATTTATGCATCCCTGTGCCTTTGTTTCCTCCACCATAAAGTGGGATCACACATCCACCTGGGGGATTGCAAGTTTTATAGAAGTTTATACAGAAGATGAAATATGTAAACCATGCTCGCAGAAAAGCACTCCACAAAGACCACGTACTTGCTCTTTGTTAGTTAATATTATTAAGGATGTTTTGGTAGGGGACCTTGAGAAGCCTTCCCATATTATGGTCACCTAGAGTGGGATTGGATCCAGAAGACAAAAGAGAAAAGGCCGAGAGTATGGTGTATGGTGACCCATGGGGCACAGGAACCCATAACTGTTGAGGGGTCCCATGTGTCCTGAGCATGTTCAGCTACAGATCAGGGAAGCATGCCCTTTGGGAGGCAGCTACATGAATCCAGAAGTAACATCTGTCTTTCTTTTTTAATGTTCATTTATTTTTTGAGAGACACAGAGAGAGAGAGAGAGACCATGAGAGTGGGGGAGGGTCAGAGAGAGAGAGGGAGACACAGAAACCAAAGCAGGCTCCAGGCTCTGAGCTGTCAGTAGAGAGCCCCACATGGGGCTCAAACTCATGAACCGTGAGATCATGACCTGAGCCAAAGTCGGACGCTTAACCGACTGAGCCACCCAGGGGCACCCTGTCTTTCAACTCACCCCCACCAAACTGCATGTCAAGATTGACCAAATTCATTTGTTTCTTCAACACTGGAAGGTTTCAGGCACCTCAAAGAACTAAACCCACTTGTTGGTTTTCTGGCCTTGCCTTAAACTACCACCGGTACTGCTTGAATGGCTACATTTAATTAACAAATGTGATAAAGGGTTCATCTTCCTGCTTATGAAACGAAACAAGTCTGGCTGCTTTTGAAATAGCTAAAGCAGGGGTCAGTAAATGTTTCCTCTAGAGGGCCAGATAAGGACAATTTTTTGGCTATGGGGGCCATATGGTCTATGTCACTGCAATCAGGCTCTGCCTCTGTAGTGTAAAAGCAGCATATAGACAGGACTGGGGGAGGCAGAGTACCAATAAAACTTTATTTATGGACAGCAACATTTTCATTTCATATAATTTTTATGTGTCGTGAAATAGTCTTTTGATTTTTGTACCCCAAACATTTAAATATATCTAACAACCGTTCTCAGCTTGTGGGCAAGGATGCTGAAAACAGGTGAGAGACTGGATTTAACTTGTGGGTTGTGGCTTTCAAAATGGCAGAATCCATGCCCCTTAACTTGAGATTCCAGGGCCACTGGAATCTGCTCCCATCAGCCCAATCTACCCCTTCACCTTTGCTTAGTCAAACCCTGTCCTTCAAGGGCTGGTGAAAGGTCCACCTCTTTTGTGATATCTGTCCATCTCCTTCCAAACACATTTATAAACATCCATCGGTCATTCAGTGAGATACAGGCCAGTCCCCTTTGCAAGGACAAGTGGAGACAGACCAGTCATGGCTGGACTGCCAGCCCCGTTGACATAGTCTGCAAGGTCGTCATCATAATGCACATATACATGGGGCACCTGGGTGGCTCAGTCAGCCGACCTGACACTTGGTTTTGCCTCAGGTCATGATTTCACGGTTTGTGACTTTGAGCTCTGCGTTGGGCTCTGTGCTCATAGTGCAGAGTCTACTGGGGGTTATCTCTCACTCTCTGTCTCTACCCCTCCCCTGCTATCTCTCTCTCTTTCAAATAAGAACTTAAAAAAATACCACGTGCATACCTGATAAGACTATTCTTGAGAATGAAAAACAGACAATACATTTAGAACACTCAGTATGGTCTTAGTGCAGAATAGAAAGTCACAAGGTGTGGATGTGATAGGACAATGATAGTGATGTTGATTGGTAACATATGCAACAACCCAGGTCAACTACTGCTACCCTTCCATGCAAACGTTGGCTGTGGTCATGCCAAAGTTACATGCCCCTTACAGATTAGAAATGTCGTTAAGTCCCAATACATGCCTCCCTCTCCAAAGTACTATTTCAGGCTTATGTGGGAACATGAAGATAGTAAATTCCATATCACCTTAGCATAACCAATGGAACATCTAGAAGCCCAGCATCAGAAGTAGATCCCCCTCCCAAAAAAAAGTAGATTCCCTTTCAAGCAGGCCATCTACAGTTGAGTTGATGAACGTCAACTCAGTAGCATCTTTATGCTGCCATCTTGTTCGTGTGGGTATTTAAAAATGGTGCTGGGGCTGCAAAGGAAACAATCAACAAAACTAAAAGGCAACTGATGGAATGGGAAAAGACATTTGTAAATGACGTATCGGATAAAGGGCTAGTATCCAAAATCTATAAAGAACTCACCAAACTCCACACCCAAAAAACAAATAACCCAGTGAAGAAATGGGCAGAAAACATGAATAGACACTTTTCTAAAGAAGACATCCGGATGGCCAACAGGCACATGAAAAGATGCTCAATGTCACTCCTCATCAGGGAAATACAAATCAAAACCACACTGAGATACTACCTCACGCTGGTCAGAGTGGCTAAAATGAACAAATCAGGAGACTATAGATGCTGGCGAGGATGTGGAGAAACGGGAACCCTCTTGCACTGTTGGTGGGAATGCAAACTGGTGCAGCTGCTCTGGAAAACAGTGTGGAGGTTCCTCAAAAATTAAAAATAGATCTACCCTATGACCCAGCAACAGCACTGCTAGGAATTTACCCAAGGGATACAGGAGTACTGATGCATAGGGGCACTTGTACCCCAATGTTTATAGCAGCACTCTCAACAATAGCCAAATTATGGAAAGAGCCTAAATGTCCATCAACTGATGAACGGATACAGAAGTTGTGGTTTATATACACAATGGAATACCACTTGGCAATGAGAAAGAACGAAATCTGGCCATTTGTAGCAATGTGGATGGAACTGGAGAGTGTTATGCTAAGTGAAATAAGTTAGGCCGAGAAAGACAGATACCATATGTTTTCACTCATAAGAGGATCCTGAGAAACTTAACAGAAGACCATGGGGGAGGAGAAGGGGGAATAAAAGTTACAGAGAGGGAAGGAGGCAAACCGTAAGAGACTCTTAAATACTGAGAACAAACTGAGGGTTGATGGAGTGTGGGGGAGAGGGGAAAGTGGGTGATAGGCATTGAGGAGGGCACCTGATGGGATAAGCACTGGGTGTTGTATGGAAACCAATTTGACACTAAATTATATTTAGTATGAAAAATAAAAAATAAAAATAAATAAAAATGGTGCTGGGGCACCTGGGTGGCTCAGTCAGTTAGGCATCCGACTTTGGCTCAGGTCATGAACTCGCGGTTTGTGAGTTCGAGCCCCACGTCAGGCTCTGTGCTGACAGATTGGAACCTGGAGCCTACTTTGGATTCTGTGTCTCCTTCTCTCTCTGCCCCTCCCCTGCTCATGCTCTGTCTGTCTCTGTCTCTCAAAAATCAATAAACATTAAAAAAATTTTTTGACATTAAAAATGGCGCTGCTACTTAGCTTTTCACGTGGCCGTCTTACCTCTCTCATCAACTATAAACTAACTGAAGGACACACGTAAGCCTTGCACTTATGTGTGTGCTTCAAGGTGCATGAGAGCTGCCTTATGAATCTGTTGAGCAACGCATTCAGTGACAATGACTCTCCGCTCACTCCACTGAAAAGCAGCAATGACAATCTTTCAGGTAGTGACACCAGAATTACAAGTCCAACATCACTGGATCTGAGGCATCACATTCCCTAAAGAACTCTGACTCTAAGAGGTAACCATGGAACCACAGAGATGCTGCCCCGGGCAGACAGTGGGGGGAGGGCTGCAATACACAAATACTGGATTATAGAATTTGAAACATCGCTGGGAAAAGAGAGCTGGTATCTTGGAAAGCAAGAGATGAACAGATGCTGGGAAATACTCTCTTCTGACCCTTCAACGTACCTAGTTGGTAAACTGAAATCTCTAACGTTAAATTCGATGCATAAAGTGACATGGCTTTTGTTAGGCAAATAACACTGGATGCCAGTCTTTATGTCTCCAGTTCATTCTCCTTCCTTAGACCAGGGCTCCTCAGCCTTCCACCTGCTAACACTGGTGGCTGCACGACTCTGTGGGGTGGGGTGTCCTTTGCAGCACAGGGTAATGGGCAACATCCCTGGTCTCCACCCACCACGTGCAGGTGGCACCTACCTCCTTCAAGTGTGACAACGAAAAATGCCAAATGTCCCCTAAGAGGCGAAATTGCCAGTGGTTGAGAATGACTGCCTTAGACCTATTTTAATAGTCAACAAATGTCTCTAAATTAGATCATACGTGTCTCAGTACTGCTAAGTTTCCAAAAACTAAAGGCTTTACCAAGTGAGCATTGTCTTCTTAGAGCTAAGTAATGCCATTTTCACTTCCTTTGAAAAACATTCCTTCTTTCTTTTTCAGCACTACCTGTATAAAGCTTTTATATCATCCTTTTGCTTCCTCAAGAATAAATGGTCTCACATTTCTTTACTCTTTTCCTCATTGAATCAGTCAGAATCTCCATACAGACAGAGTAATTAGAGAAGGATCGCCTTGCAATGGGTCTATTTATAAAAGTGTGGATGCAGAGTAGTGGTTCTCGGCAGGGAGCTGGTCTGTCCCCCAGGGGAAAGTTGGAGATGTCTTGGAGACATCTTTGGTTGCCAAATCCAAGGGCATGCGGGCGGCAGGGGTGTGTAGAGGCCAGGCTAAACCTTTTATGATGCACGGAACAACTTTCAACACATGCAAAAAGAATGATCCGAGGTCAGTAGCATCCGTAGTGCTTGAACCACTAGGCATAGGTGGGCAAAGGGAAGGATTCATGGCTGACACCAGAATGGTCGAGATGGTGTGGACTCAGCCATCAGGGCAGGAGCAATGGCATTTGGTAGAGGGCTCAGCCAACACAAGATACCTAGAAGGACGTCAGCCAAGGGAACTGGTAGACTGACTTTCCTCTTCTCCCTGAATCCACAGTCCAGCTGGAGCTCTCCACTGGCCAAACCCACCAGGAAGCCAGACGTGCGTCAGCCTGGTTGATGGCATCCGTACAGATCAGCCTCCCAGGGGCAGAGGGCAGAGCAGGGATGAGGAAGAACACAAGGAGAGAGGCAAGCGCAAGCCCTTCATACCCTAAAGGTTCTAAAGGTTCAGTCACCTCTTTACTGCGTGAGTCTATTTCACTTCTCATTCGCTGACGTCCGCCTTCTCCATTCACTACTCTGGGCTTGTCATGGCCAACGCATGCCCAGACTCCTCGGAAGCCTCTGTCCCCACCCCTTCCTCACCCCACCTCCTTCATAGCGCTCCTTCAAGCAGCTGACGACATTTTCCTGGCAATTGTGCTTGAGATTCACGCAGGAGCCAAGGCTAACAGTCATGAAGGTGATAACCTGGATATTCATACCAAACGCTACGGCGGTCTTTCTGGGCAAGAGTAATGGGTCAGAAGTGACAAGGCCTGAGCGGCAGTCACGGCTCTGAAATTTGCTGGCATCGGAGTCTCTGATGCGTCCTGCCTCAGTGAGCAGGACTTCCCTAACTCTGAGCTCTACTCGGTGGTAAACTCAGGAGGATAAATACAATACCAGTGGTGATGATTACCCAACGACCTTTGCGCTGCAATCAGCCCAGACACTGTAACACAGGAAACAGCGCCCCGTAATTACTGTTTTCAGGGTGAGCATGAGCAAGTGAGGTCCGTGAATTTTCTTAAATACAGAAGCACAGTAATGATAGTTATTTTTAGTAGACTCAGACCCAAAGTTTCAGATTCCATGGGGTAATGTGAAACTGTTTTCATCAATAGTATTGGCCATTTTCCCTCTGATTACACTGAACTGACAATTTCCCCCTCTGATTTCCCGAACTGGCAGTTGTTCCTTGTGATCAGATTGAAGTGTTTTCTTCCCAACAATCCTTTCTGCTCTCTACCTTAACACGTTTTATCCCTAAAGGCTGCTAATTGTAATCTTTCCATTATCTTTCGCTTGTCCCATTCTCCAGGACCCCGTTCAGGGAGCTCAGTGTGAGACATTTTACCATCCAATGGCTCTGGGAGTGAGAGGTTCCTTCCGCAAAGATAAGCCAGTTTGGAAATGCCTGCTGCTCACCATTACCATTGCGTATCCAGAAAGTACACAGATGTAGAGTCAGCTGCTGGGTGGCCCCCTTAGCTTTCTACCATAAGACAGGAGATAACTGACATCAGCAGGGACAACTTCCCCATTACTTAGTGAGAAACTTAAAACACAGCTTTTAGGGACAGTGACTTGTGCAAGCCAGAAACCATATGAAGACAAAGAAAAGAGATAAAGACATGATTATGGATCAAATCCCCCATGGCCACATTGAAAATTGCCTTGAGTTTAGAGACATGGTGAATTCTAAATATGTTCCAGGCAGAAACTCTAAGCAAGGATGGTTCTCATCACTGTTAACTGCTGGCAGAGTTAAGACACACTGTCGGATGCAGGGGGGAGACTGACCCACTGGGCATGGCTGGACTGCCAAATTGAGGCCAGCGGTGAAGGCTGAAAAAGGTTTGGGAATTCCCAGGGAAGGGGCCTCAATGTGCACGGGGTCTGACAGTGTAAATCAGGGGGAGAGCAGAGTAGGGCAACCTCAGTCCAATTCTAGATGGGAAAAAAAACCTCAAGAAACAGACAGCCTGTTCCCAAAGAGTTTGATCACTGCATGTAGAAATTTCTTTATCCATTCATCAGTTGATGAGATGTAACTGACATATAGTTCACATACAACATTATGTAAGTTTAACACAACAATGCGTTGATTGGATACCTTTATACAGATGGTATAAAGGACTTAGGATCGTCTGACCTAATGATGTTTCAAGTTTACCATGGTGCAAAAGCGACACACAATCAGTAGAAACCATACCTCTGATTTTGAATTTTGATCTTTCCCCCAGGCTAGTGATATGGGGTACAATACTCTCTTGTGATGCTGGACAGCAAAGGTGAGCCACACAATCAAAGGTCAAAAACCAATACATTTACAACCATTCTGTTCCCACACATCCATCTGGAAGTCACTTTCCATACAGTAGTCCATAAATTACATGAGATATTCAACACTCTAGTATAAAACAGTCTGTGTGTGAGATGATTTTGCCCAACTATGGGCTAAGACAACTGTGCTGAGCATGTTTAATGCAGGCCTATCGTGTTCCTTCCACAGGGTAGGTGTATTAAATGCATTTTCAACGTCGTGACATTTTCAACCTATGATGGGTTTCACTGGGACGTAACCCCAATGTAAGTAGAGGAAGATCTGTATGCTACAAAATGATGGCCATGAATGAAACTGGAATCCTTGTACCACTCACAAAAATGAAGTAAAAGTGGATTAAAGACTTAAACCTGAGACCTGAAAGTATAAAGCTCCTTGAAGAAAACACAAGGGGGAAACCCCCTTGACATCGGTGTTGGCAGTGATTTCCGAGATACGACAGCAAAACCAGAAGCAAGAAAAGCAAAAATAAAGACGTGGGACTACATCCAACTACGAAGCTTCTTCACAGCAAAAGAAGCAGTCAGCAAAATAAAAAGTCAGCCTTTGGAATGAGAGATAATATTTGCAAATCCTGTATCTGATAAGGGGGTTAACACCCAAACTGTGCCCAGAAATCACAGCACAACTGAGTAGAAAAAAATCCGATTAAAAAATGGGCAGAGGACGTAAATCGACATTTTTTTCCAAAGATGACGTCCAGATGGGGCAACAGCTACATGAGAAAGTGCCTGACAACACTCATCATCAGGGAAATGAAAATCAAAACCACCGTGAAATAACCATCTATAGTTTTATATAAATCATTCCAAATCATTTTCTCTGCATACACGTGCAAAGAGAGTTTACAAATTTTGCTTCAAACACTCCCTTTTCTTCCTAATATCATAACACCTTTCCACGTCAATAAATCATTTCTATATCCTAATTCATGACACGAATTCATAAAAGTCATTTTGCCCATCTACTATGGTTAGGCATAAATTATTTCCTATATTTGTTTTCTGCAAGTGACTTCAGCTGATATCCTAAAACCTGCATGTTTTAGACGGACTGAATAATTTCTGAAGGTTGAATTTCTAGAAATGGAATTATTGGGTCAAAGTGATCAATATATTTATGGATTGCTTCGATTATTAGTGACTCACTCCTTTTACCCCTGGAATAACTTTATACACTGTTATGTACATGATTGGAATAGAAATCTAGCATTTATCTGTATGAGATACCACACATTTAATATGCACTGCATTTTGGATCTATAAAGTTTACCTACTTATAAAAAACAACACTGTGAGAAACTCTAGAATTTTCACAAAGGAAACACTGTTTAAAGCATTTAAAATTTGCAAGAGCTTTCTTTAGCAAAGACCTTCCCAGTCCAAATTTTATCATAATCTAGGCAATTTAATAGCAATCTTTTTACAGAGGGATCAATAGCTTATGGAGACAGTGATATAATAATTCCCTTACACAGAAGATTGATTTTTCTTTTTTTTAATTTTTTTATTCTACATCTTTGTTAAATTTATTTTGAGAGAGAGACAGCATGTATAAAAGGGCAGAGACAGGGGGAAAGAGAGAGAATCCAAAGCAGGCTCCACACCGTCAGCCTACTGACCAACGTGGGGCTCGAAGTCATGAGTCATGAGATCATGACCTGAGTCAAAATCAAGAGTCAGATGCTTAACTGACTAAGCCACCCAGGCGCCTGCCCAAAAATTGATTTTTCTAATTTTCAAAAAATCATTCTTTTCTATCTGACACAGTCCAACCCTGCATCAGAAACTTTCTTGAAAATGGTTGGTCTACAAAATATTAGTTGTCTCTGTTTACCTAAGTTATCCCCAAATTATTCCGAGTTTGAATCTTTTCACAGATGAGGGTATTCTATATGTGCAGTATGTGACTCTACCGTTCAAGAAAAAAAAAAAAGTTTCAAAGAGCAATGCCTGTGCCTCATTCCAAATTCTCTCATCTGGGAGCCTAAATATCTTCATAGCAGTGTTCATTTTATCTCCCGACAGTGATACCCAAATTATATATACAAGGGATATAAGTGAAGGGTTGTAAAATATTTGTCAAAAGTTTTCCTCCAACGGTGTATAACTGACCCTTGACCAGCATGGATTTGAACTGTAGGGGTCCATTTATGTGCACATGTGTTTCAACAGTCCAGTCCTATAAAGGCATTTTCTCTCCAATTAATCCATTTTGTTACCTCTAGCTCACTCTATTGGAAGAATACAGTATTTAATACATAGCATATACAAACCATGTGTTAATCAAGTGTTTATGTTATGGGGTAAGGCTTCTGGTCCACAGTAGGTTATTACTGGTGACGTTTTGGGGGGCTGCAAAAGTTATACGCATAACGTCAAAGACTGATGGGGCCTGTGCCCCTGACCCCCACCTTGTTCAAGAGTCAAGTGTATGGGGCGCCTGGGTGGCACTGTCGGTTAAGCGTCCGACTTCAGCCAGGTCATGATCTCATGGTCCGTGAGTTCGAGCCCCGCATCGGGCTCTGGGCTGATGGCTCAGAGCCTGGAGCCTGTTTCCGATTCTGTGTCTCCCTCTCTCTCTGCCCCTCCCCCGTTCATGCTCTGTCTCTCTCTGTCCCAAAAATAAATAAACGTGGAAAAAAAATTTTTTTTAAGAGTCAAGTGTAGCTGTAAATAGGGACACAAATAAGGTTGGAAACATATAGACCGTAGGGCACTGTAGGGTAAATCAACTCAAGGAGGCTGAAAAGAAAGAAGGACAGCGTTTTTCATGTGCCTGCTTTTGTGATTAACGCCCGTATCCTGCATACAGAGCTGTGGCCCTAAAACCCGAGACAATGACAAAACAGGTTCCCTCGGGGACATATTTCATTTCCTTTTCAGGGCACAGTGGGCGGAAGAAGTCTGTGTTTTGACAGAGACTCTCTCTTCCTCTCTCACCTTGTGCAGTGTCATGCAGGTTTTATTTTTAGTAGACTCACGACTGTTTTGGTGCCTCTTTGAATACATTCCAGTTGTCTGCAATGGCCCAGCAGGAACGACGGTCGCCACTTAGGTAAGTGTATCAGTCTATTCTGAATATGTACTGCATTTCGGATCCACAAAGCTTACCAAGTTGTGACAAAAGTAGGGCAGAGAACCCTGGAAATGGATGGCCCTTGTTTCCTGGACCGGCCTTATTTTCAGAGACCAAATATGCATTTAAATCTGCACATGCATCTAAATATGCGCATGCATCTAAATATGCACACGTTGGGGCGTCTGGGTGGCGCAGTCAGTTAAGCGTCCGACTTCAGCCAGGTCACGATCTCGCGGTCCGTGAGTTCGAGCCCCGCGTCGGGCTCTGGGCTGATGGCTCAGAGCCTGGAGCCTGTTTCCGATTCTGTGTCTCCCTCTCTCTCTGCCCCTCCCCCGGTCATGCTCTGTCTCTCTCTGTCCCAAAAATAAATAAACGTTGAAAAAAATAAATAAATAAAAAAATAAATACGCACACGTATCTCACGCACACCTTGTGATGATGCACAAAGGGTCCACACTCACACAATGCCTAACAGGAAATAGGAATTGGCTGTCTACTGTGACGTCACCTGGACACACAGGGCAGTGCCCTCGTTGTAATAAAATGTTTCTCTCGTTGTAATAAAATCTAATTATGCATTCAGAAATTGCAAACGTACAGCTCAATACACAGAGCCTCATGTCACGAGTCCCATTAATGTTTACCTCCTATCTGTAGCAACATAAGCCTCCCAGCAGTGTTTTTTCAGAAATGGTGCATTCAAATGAATCTCCTTCAGCTATTTTCGGGCAAGATGGAGAACCAGCCTTTGTATTTCTCAAGCACCATTCCTAAGCGGTCGGCTCTGAAGGGCTGTTTTCAATGGCCGCTTATTTTCCCAGAGACATTTTTCTAAAATCTACCTCCATGTGTCGAACTTGTAAAGACAAGGTTTGTTTTCAGTCATTAAAAAAAAAAAAAAAAGGCAGACTTGTTACATATCTCTGCTACCATTTTGTTTCAATTTTTTGTGTATGTCTCCTCAGTGAGCTGTATTCCGCTCTATAGTAAATGGCAGAAAAATTCAGGTGTAATTTCTTTTGAATCAGTGGCTGAATGTGTCCCCTTCCTCTAAGTTCGTGGCCCCCCAGTCAGTTTAAAGAGCTGTTTCAATCACTTCTGGTCATATGTGTCTGACGTTTAGGGAAAGGACAGAAGAGGAATGGATGGGACGGACAGAGGACTCTGTAATTATAAGAAAATATAATTACCTGCACCACACATCTGACCCCTGGTAATACTCTGTCTCCCACTCTCTCGTCCACATGCCTCCAGTCTTAGCTACTGGATACATTTCAAGACCCCTGAAAGCAGAAACTGTCTCTTGTGTATTTTGCTAGCCCCACCTTGCAACAAAAGAGACAGCCAATTAGGGTTTCCCAAGAATCCCAAGAACCCTCTGTGCTGATGGCACAGAGCCTGATGCTGGGCTCGAACTCTTGAACCGTGAGGTCATGAACTGAGCCGAAATTCAGAGTCGGATGCTCAACCGACTGGGCCACCCAGGCAGCCCCAACCCATCTTAACTTGAAACCAAACATTGCTGTGTTTCTCACAGATATTCATTCCTCTGAATCACCTAACTGATGCTTTTTCCCAGCTTCTCCTATAAACGCACATATTATTAGATTCCCCCATTGTATTCATCCCAAGAAACTGAACCAATAGGATATGTATGTATCCTTTGTATACATCCTTTATATTGTATGTATTCTTTATACTTATACGTGTATCCTTTCTCTATATATCATTTACATATACATATTTATATATATCCTTTATATATGTTCCTCGCAGGTATACATATCTTTTGTGTGTGTGTATATATATGTATCCTTTACAGACGTTTACTCTCTGTGTTTCCATATCTCCTGTATAGATATCTACCCCTGTGTTTCCATATCTCCTTTATACACATACATAAGGAAGACTTAGTTAGCAAGCATTGACTCATGATCATACAGGCTGAGAAATCCCTCAATCTGCTCCCTGCAACCTGGAGACCCAAGACAGGTGGTCGCGGAATGTAGCATGAGTCTGGAGACCCGAGAACCAGCAGAACCAATGATATAAGGTGCAGTCTGAGGGCAGGTGAAGACCCACATCCCAGCTTAACCAGTCAGACCAAAAAGGGCAAATTCTCCTGTTCTCCACTCTTTTGTTCTATTCCGACCATCAACTGATGGAGTGAGGCCCACCCACACTGGAAAGGGTCATCTGCTTCACTCAGTGGACCCTTTCAAAGGCTAATCTCATCTGGCAACCCCCTCACAGATACACCCAGAAATAAGGTTTAGCCAAATATCTGGATACTGTGTGATGCAGTTAAGTGGGCCAGTACAATGAAGCATCACACCCATGCAGGTACGTTTTCACCCAGTCACCAATATGGCCGTGTGTTTCCCTGGTTCGCACACACACAGAACTCTCCTGGATAATCGGATCAGCAAGCATGGGACCCAAGTCTTGCCTGTGGAACCCACATCATGACATGGAGGTTATGCTGAGCCTGACTGGTATAGAGTCTGTGTCCTGCCTCTCCAGACCACTCACACTCCTCCTTTTTCCTTTCCTTCTTCTCTCACATCTCCAGGTTTCTTTGCAACTAAGACTAGTTAAAAAGAACAAATCCAAAAATCAAGATGTTTTTAAAAAAAAAAAAAGGCAAAGAACAAAAACAAAACAAAACAACATTTAAAAAATACTGGTTTGGGGCATCTGGGTGGCTCAGTCAGTTAAGTGTCCAACTTCAGCTCAGGTCATGCTCTCATGGTTCATGAGTTTCAGCCCCACATTAGGCTCTGGGCTGATGGCTCAGAGCCTGGAGCCTGCCTCGGATTCTGTGTCTCCCTTTCTCTTTGCCCCTCCCCCACTCATGCTCTGTCTGTCTCTCTCTCAAAAATAAACATTAAAAAAATTTTTAAAATACTTGTTTGTTTCTTTAATTTATCAAGTTTACTTAGAGGATCAGATTCAGCAAGTTTCCCTCAGCTCTTCACCCTTTGTTCTTTTATTACTGCCTCCTTACTACATGGAATGCAGATGCGATGCCTGGAAGCGCAGCAGCCATTATGCGACCATAAGGCCAATAGCCATATGGTACAGATGGCACAGATACAAGACATTAAGGCTTTGGCTACTGATGGCATTCAGGGCTGCTGAACAAAGCATGCACATACATAACTTTGTTCACTAATGCAACTGGCATTTTCATTTGACTTTGACATGTTACTCAAACTCTGGTGTACTTTGAAGAAACCATAATGTGTGAGTTCACCAATGATTGCATTCATCAGATCCACTGCTTTCATTTGATGCTCACTGAAAAAATTTGTAAAACAAACTTGCAATTCATAAAAGCATTATTTCTATATCTGTATAGAGTTTTTTCAGGAAAATGAAAGAAAAAATATTAAGATCCACAAAAAAAATTTTTTTTAACAATTTGTTCTTTTTATGTTTATAGAAAACATGCATGAAGGGGCGCCTGGGTGGCTCCGTCGGTTGAGCGTCCGACTTTGGCTCAGGTCACGATCTCGCGGTCCGCGGGTTTGAGCCCCGCGTCGGGCTCTGGGCTGATGGCTCAGAGCCTGGAGCCTGCTTCCGATTCTGTGTCTCCCTCTCTCTCTGCCCCTCCCCCGTTCATGCTGTGTCTCTCTCTGTCTCAAAAATAAATAAACGTTAAAAAAAAATTAAAAAAAAAAAAAAAAAGAAAACCTGCATGAAAGTACCTTAAAGCACACGCAGGGGGGCAAACAAAAATGTCAGAATGTTTTTTTCTTCTTCTTACATTTACAGCACTTTGACTTTGATTTTATATAAAGAACTTCCTGCATCTTGCGGACAAATTAGCAAGCTTGAAAACATCAAGTTGGCAAAGAGAGACACACACACAAAACAAGGGCCATACCTGAAAAAATTTTCTAAAAACAAAGTAGGGATGATACACAACAAAACAAGCCTGTGGATTTCTGACTTGTAATTTGCAAGCATTCGAAACTAACATGTTGTGGCTTCAGACTTCAGGGGGTAAAGCCTCTGCAAATAACATTTAAGAGGTTGGTTCAGTGTGAATTCCTACCAAATAGATCTTTGACCTGGGTCTTAATGGATGGTATTAGGGTTGCACTTTTAAGAGTCACCTGATCTGTTGTTTTGTGACCACTGCATGTTTTGCCAAAATCACACCAAGCGAGGAAAAGCCTGGGAGAACGGGGTGGTGATGGGAGATTTGGAGGCCATGGGGCAGCGGGGGGCGGGGAAGGGAGACAGCCAAATAGAACTCCTCCCATTTGGGTCAGCACATGCATTCACAAGGAATCATCACTAAAGATAAAGACCACAGCCCTTTGGCTAACATTTTGAGCCGTCTCATCTCTAACCAGCTTCAGATCTAAACCTTCCCCCCCGTAACACTTTCTTGCTTTTTAACAAGCCTTCAAAAAAAAAAAAAAAAAAAAGACATTAACTGTGGATGATGGCAGAGATATCAGCTCTTATCACTCTGCTCTTGACTTGTCTTTGATTAAGCACAGTCCCTCACACAGCTCTTTGCAGACAGGCAGTCAATAAATGCATATTGAATCAGGGCATCTCTCCAGCTAAAATAAAAGAGTACTAGAAATAGTGTGATCCCTTCATCTACAATAAAAGCACCCGGGCCTCTGGTGACATTGGCATTTGTAAGCCAGTGTCGCAGAAACCAATTCCGATTCCCTCCAACTCAATGGACATTCATTGAGTCCCACGCGGAGGAAGCTGAAATTCACTGCAGACTGAAATGCAAATCTTTTATCTTGAGCTTTTCTTTGAAAAGCTGAAACTCACACGACCGATGCCATCCTAACCTTCAAAAAAATCTCCTTCCCCTGCACCCTAATCCTGCCAATGGAAGTAAAGAATCTTAACGGAAAGATGCATTTCTCATTGAAATTCAGAAGCCAAGGGATGCTTCTCTTGAATTCTGTTGCATTGCTACCCATGTGGTGTTCACTTAGTGCCTGCATTAATTCTGCTGCATAGAATTACAAGAGAAGAACTTCCAAATCCAAATGAAACTTTAGAAGAGAAGGCTAGTGAAACTGGAGACTTTGTCCTGTGTCTGTTGAATCTGAAACATCTTCAGCTTAAACTAACCCTGGTAACTCTGGGGCTCTCCGTGGGTCCCCCAGTGGTCTTGTCCTACACACATCTCAGTCCTTCCCTCCTCTGGCCACACGCTTTATTTTCCAAATACTAGTAGTGCCTCTTTTTTTTACTGCTTATTTATTTTTTGAGAGAGAGAAAGAGAGAGAGAGCTCACACACACGTGTGGGAAGGGCAGAGACAGAGCGAGACACAGAATGGGAAGCAGGCTCCAGGCTCTGAGCTGTCAGCACAGAGCCTGACATGGGGCTTGAACCCATGAACTGTGAGATCGTGACCCGAGCTGAAGTCAGACACTTAACGCACTGAGCCATCCAGGTACCCCACGTAGTGCCTCTTGTTTACAAATGCCAGATATCCCACCCTGGACCACTTCTTCCTGTTTTTCTTACTGGTCTCCCTCGCACCCACACCTTAAAATTATGCTCTCCAAACAGAACCTCCCAGCCACTAATGCTACCATTTTCCAAGATTCCTCACAGACTCCTTGAGCTCTTCCCCCCACCCCATCTCACACTCTGACTTTGTCGTCAACCATTATAATGTCCTGTACATACATCCTTAACTCACTCGTCTCCTCCTCATCACCTCCTTGAGGTCCTTCATCAAAGCAAACACTTAAGTCCCGTTAATCGCCATCACCCTCTCCATGTTTATTCACCTGTTCCATGTGTGAACGTAGCCAGCTGTTTTTGTTGTTGCTTTTTTTAACCACTCTCCTCAATGACTCCTTTTCTTCTTTTTAAGTGTATTTACTTTGAGAGAGAGAGAGGGAGAGCAAAACAGGGAGGGGCAAAGACAGAGAAAGAGAGAGAGAGAGAGAGACAAGCCCAAGTAGGCTTCTCACTGTCAGCACAGAGACCAACCTACGGCTTGAACTCACGAACTGTGGTATCATGACCTGAGCCAACACCAAGAGTTGGACACTTAACCGACTGAGTCACCCAGGCGCCCCATCCAATGACCCTTCCTTAGTGGCTCCTTCAATTTCTATCTCCATCCTCACCTGTGTTCTGAGTTTACAGTATTGCTCCCTACTCAGCTGAGGCAAGTGGAAAGATGAGGAAGAGGGTGCACATGGGTTCCCAGTGCTTCTCCCTGCCTCTCCTCCAGCAAAGTCCCCTCTGTCTCCTGCAGTATCTCATTCTGTCTACAGGACTCACTCCCCATTCCCACCAGCAGACCGATGGGCTATCCCTTCTCTCATCATAAACAAAATGAACAACCCCCCCCTTGAGCCTTCTCCCACTCCTGACTGTTCTTGATCCCTAAGCACAGAATTCCTTGGAAGAACGGTCTACGATCGTTCTACCATTTTGCCTTGGATCCTCGCCAGGGGCATGTCACCACCACCACTCAAAGTCACCAGTGATCTCTGTGCTGTGAAGCCAATGGTCATTTCTCACACCTCCTGATGGAAGGTGGAGGAACCTCGGTAAGGCATCCTCCAGGTGGACTGAAAAAATGAAGGAAGCCGCTCAGCATGGTTTCCACAGAGTTTCATCCAGGGTAACGGACTGTTGGGGGGGAATGAGGAGGGTAGACTATCCAGGAGATGTGCAAATACTGTCCCCCCTCATCCTTCCTCTCCCCCATTCTGTGCCTTGTCTGCATCTTCATCCCCAGTTTTTATGGAGGGAGGTCACAGGGTCGTGATTTAAAGGGGGGCCATCCGTGCACCACAGGCTGTCTATTAGCTGTCTAACCTGGCACCTTCTGTGCACCAGTCGCCTCTACTATTTACCTAAATTGGGGTTTTCTCTTGCACCTCTTTGGGGAAGATCAGAACAAGCCTCCCCACACCCAGGTCAGGCAATTCATGAACCCGCACAAGGCCTGGAGCGCAAGCCCTGAGGGAGGTCGTTGCATGGGCAGGAAACAGGGTGGAGAGCCCAAGGGGGACTCAGTGTGGTCAGCACTCCTACACCCCCCTAACTTAACCTCTCAAAGGCATTTGACACCATTGACTGAGTTTCCTCCTTGAAACAGTTTCTTTGTTCTCTCCGTCTTTGCCTCCTGGATTTCTGCACGGCCCTCTGTCTGCTTTCTTGGTTCCTCCTGTCCCTCTTACGTCCTATCCGTCTTTGCACTCAATCCTTGTGGCTCCTCTGTCTACAGTTACTCCTAATTGACTCACTGAGCCTCATGGTTTTGAATACCACTGTACAGTAATGACTGCCAAATTTTTATGTCTGTGGACCTTTTCCCTGAAGTCCAGAAATATAGGATCATTCCTCTATGACGTGTTCATTTAGATATCTGATAGCCAAGTCAAAGCACATCCAAAACCAAGATCGTGTTCTCACCCACAAACCAGCAACTCATTCAGCCTTCTGGTAGCTCAGACCCAAACCTGCCTGTTACCCTCCAGTCCCCATCTTCCTCCTCCAGCCCTCATCTGGTCTGCTAGGAAATATACCAAGATGTATCTAGAGTCGCACAAGTGTTCACCAACGCCCTAACACCGTTATCTCAGCCTTGGATTGATGCACGCATCTCCTGTGTGGTCTGCCTGCTGCCTCCTTTGCATCAACTGCCGGCTCGCCCACCCCATCAGCACACTGAAACGTTAGGACCCCTCATCCAACATCTCGGCCAACACCTTCCGCATCTGGCTCTGTGTCTACTCAAGCTCAAAGCCACAGGCTGTATGGTGACTCTCCACACTCCATGCTCTCTGGTCCTTCGTGACTTATTGGACGTGTACCTTGCTGCCCACACATTCTCTTTAGTGCTTCCAGTTCCTTCTCCTTAGCTGGCCCCCAAACTCACTCCATCTCCTTGGAGTCATTCCATCTGCTCCTGCAGCTTCCGAAGCTGCTCTCACCCCAGCAACTTTGCGACTTAGGCTTTCACTCCCTTCAGGCCCCTGCAAACTCCCCATCTCAGGAATTCCTCCCTGACGCCCTGCCTAACGTTTTCACCAGAGCCCTGATGCTTACTATTCCCTGTTTATTTGTCTCCTTTGAAATCACATCTCCATCCGACATACTGTATATTTAATTTTTTTAATGTTTTATTATTTTTATTTATTTATTTATTTATTTATTTTTTTAACATTTATTTATTTTTGAGACAGAGAGAGACAGAGCATGAACGGGGGAGGGCCAGAGAGAGAGGGAGACACAGAATCTGAAGCAGGCTCCAGGCTCTGAGCTGTCAGCACAGAGCCTGATGCGGGGCTCGAACTCACGGACAGTGAGATCGTGACCTGAGCGAAGTCGGACGCTCAACCGACTGAGCCACCCAGGCGCCCCTGTTTTATTTATTTTTGAGAGAGAGAGAGAGAGAGAGAGAGAGCAAGCTGGAGAGGGGCAGAGAGGAGGAGACAAAGAATCCGACGCAGACTCCAGGCTCTGAGCTTCGAACCTACAAACCGCGAGATCATAACCTGAACTGAAGTCGGGCACCCAACCGATGGAGCCACCCAGGCGCCCCAACATACTGAATATTTTATGGATCTGTCACGTCTATGACTTGTCTTCTACATTAGCACATGACCCTCACAATGGCATGCATTTCTACCTTTTTGTTGACGACCGTACTCCCCGTGCCAAGGAATTGTGTGGAAACCATGTGTTGTGTGGATGCCAACTAGAAAGAGCTAGAAGAAATCATGGCAGTGGCATATGAGGAACAGAACTTGAATGTCCAGAGAGCACTGTCTGCATAATTGGCATTTTAGACCTACTTGCATTTTTCTAAAAAAAAAAACTGTGCTCTGGTGATTTGTAAGTATTTGGGCATTAGAAGCATTTGCCCCAGTGACTAGGGTTTGGTTATGCACTCCTCAGGTGCCAGAATGTTCCGGGAAAGAGAAGCTGTGATGTGTTTGAGACCAGATGGTAAATATTACAATGCTCAAGTGGAAACATGATATACAACATGTCTTGGAAACACAATAAACAAACAAAACACCCTCTTCTACCTTGTATTTTATATTCTGCTTGTAAGGGACAAATTTCTGCCACTGATTACAATTAAAATATTTTTTTTCCATAAAAAGAAACCAAGCTGGTGCTGTAGATTCAGTATTAAAACAACGTGACCCAAATGCTTAGTTGTAAGTATGCTGGTAGCCAAGTGATTCTGTTTCCTTATCTTTCTCTCCTTGTTTGGATTTTTCTCGTTCTCCCTTCTGTTTGGATTTTTCTACCCTTCTAACCCTGTTTGAGCAACGGGCAAATTGTGGCACCTCAGCCGGCCATGTGTCTGCAAACAACTGGGGTCGCAGGGAGCGAGGATGCAGGGGACACGCTACTGAACTGTCCCAGTTTGGGGCTTCTGGGTAAGTTCCTTGTGGCTCACCGGTCCCTTTCCCAAGACGATGTTATGTTTTACGATGGAGGAAATGCTCTTTAGAGACCCTGGCCAGACGAACCCCTCAAACAAATTCTGTGCCTGTGTCTGCCTCTCAGCCTTCTGCTAACAGACAGGAGTGCACTATGGAATTAGCATCTAAAAATATAACTGAATAAACACACAATAGAAAACACAAAGGCAGCAAGAATTATGGGCACACTCAAACGGGAAGAGCAAAACGTAAATTGCAGGTCTGAAAAACGAGATCTTTTCTTGGAAGACTCTGTTCTGTTCTCCTTTTTTTTTTTCCTTTTTCTTTTTAATGATTCTAATTCCACGAAAATGGAATGTAAGACAAAGCCTTTGAAAGGGAACAGGGAGGCAGGTCAGCACTAATTCGGTTTAATTAATGCCATCCTGTTCTTTAATCTACAAACAATTATTGCAAATGCAAGATACTATATCTGCCCTTCCTTAACTGCTCTCTGTACTTTGACAAAACCATTTTATCACCCATTGGTTGCTACCAAGAAAGGAACTCTGAATTATCCCAATGGCATGTCTGTACTTCATGCAGAATGACCTCGTTTGGCCAAATCTTGAGGAGATAGAAAGTCTGTCTGTTGGCCTGGCTTGCCTAGGGCAACTTGAAGAAGACCTCGCCAACATGAAGTTCCCGTTGTGATGGCTGACGCTTGTACCCGGGACCGTGAGTTTGTCCGGGTGCTGAGAATCCTATTGGATCTGTGATCTGATTCAGATCAACTCGGTTCCTCTTGTTATGTGGCTATCTCTGGACTGGAACAGTCCTCCTCAAGCTTTCCAATTTAGGTGCGATGACTATATAGCAGGCAGGACCACTTGGGATGTGTAACAACAACATGTGAGTTCTCTTTAGCATCATACATTTTATTTTTAACACTCCATCCCATAAGTAAATTTATCACTCCATCCCATAAGAATGTCCCAATATTGGATGTAATATAAAATTAAAAGTATAAATAACTCAGAAAAAAATTGGGCACATCCAAAAAAATGTGTTAAAAATCACTTCCATACAATTGATACTTGCCCAGAAATCTGTTATAAATTACTTGCCACTTCCCATACTTGATAATGCAGAGAACTAAACCATAGTTATGCTATAACTTTGTAAACTCCAGCTCACTCTTTCATACCCTCCAGATATGTGGACCCCAGTTTGAAAGCACGATGCTAGAGAAACATTAGCATCACTTAACTATTTATTCCTCACCACTGGGATCAATCTTATATTGCACAGACCAGAAACTAGAGGCCAACATATTACACACGAATGACTTTGTACTAAGGGTGCCATATTTAGTAAACAAAAACATGGGATACTCGGTTAAATTTGAATGTCAGATAAACAACAGATCATTCTTTTCAGTGTGTGTTCCATATTTACATGAAATTCAAGTTTAAATGGCTGTCTTGTATTTCATCTAGCAGCCCTATTTTGTACTGGTGTACCAAAACGATCGCATTTTGCCAAAACGCAGTGTTCCTTTGCCTGTTCCCACCCTCCGCCCTTCACCAACCTTCCTTTCTGTGATGTGAATATATATCTTCTCAGATGATGGAGCTGGGGGGCTCAGAATGCTCTTGTTACAGACCAGTGCGTTCTATCCCAGGCCATTGTTAAAAATACAACTTTGTTTTCAAAGTGTGTACAGGGGAACTAAGGAAGGTGTTAGTTCACCTTCATTTGCACCATTTGCACCACAAAAGGCACAGGATAAAGACAAGAAACTTCCAGATCTCCCACAGGGCACAGACGACCACAGAACAGCTGTGACTCTAAATGAGACAAAGACAAGGAGGGTGGGTTCACTTCACCAGGAGAAATGGAAACCAGGAGACTGGGGGCTGTTCTCTGGAACTTTCCTTTAGGGCAAGGTCTCAGCTGGAGACCTTGCTGGACCTTGCTTTTCTCTTTTTTCTCCTGGAACTTCAGTGCGATGCTCAGCTCCAGCGCCATCTTGTGACCTGAGGATGGGAGTCACGTTCTAAACTCAATGGTAGCTCCCCAGATGCCCTGTGGTGCTCTTGCATAAAGTCAAAACCAGTGGATTGGTCCAGAGCCTTCTGCCAGGGCTGGGGGTCATTGCCTGCTGATTCTAATGCCTGTAGACTGACCATAGTGACTCTGGGGTTTCTGATGGATGGTGGCCCTGCCCAAAGACACAGAGAGGTTCTTAACAAGAACCAAGTTTCCAACTTCGTTTGTTTTGTTTCAGACGTGTTGAGCTTCAAAACATACCGAAAAATCAACAAAGGGGCAGTTGGATAAACAGATCCTGAGCTCAGGAGATTGTGTCATGAGTGTAATGTCTAAGAACACAAAGAGATTGGATTAAATCCTGTCTCTGCTGTATCCTGGATGTTGACCTTGGGCAAGTTCCTTAATCTCCATATGCCTCTGTTTCCTCATCTGTTGAAAGGGAGTAAGAACAGTAAGACCTACCTCACAGGGACATTACGAGGAGTAGGTATGGTGAGGTGCTGGTGTGAACACTTTGTAAGTGTTCCCTCTTATTACTCTCTCCTGTTAATCATCGACAGGTGTTTCTCCATGATACTGTGGGATTGAGTAGAGTAGCTTGGGGAGACACTAGCAGAGATACAACAAGAGAGAGTGCAGGACAAAGACCTGCTCATCTCCAACAGACAAATGTGGCAGAGAAGAATGAAACTGGAAAAAGTTACAGGAAGGGACCTGTCAGTAAGGAAGAACAGGACAAGACAGTACAGTGATCTCCCATGGGGAAGTGGCCAAGGGGCCATGTTGGTGAGAAGTCCCATAAGAACAAAGCCTTAAAAAAAAAAACTAACCCAGATCTGTTGCAATCGATGCTATGGAATCTTTGGAGTCCTTGTGACCACTGTTTGGGGGGCGAGGATGAAAGGGCCAAAAGCCAGGCTGATACTGGCCTGGGAAGGAATAGGGATTAGCACACAGAGACAGCAAGTACAGGCCACTATCTTGAGAGGCTTGCTCCTGAAAGGAGGAGACAGAAAAACTAAGGACGTGAACATTTGAGATCGTGTTCTATTTAAAAGCAAAGATGTCTAACGCAAAGGGAATAATTAGGTAGATTTGTTATACACCACAGGATGGAAGTGTATGCGGCCGATAAAGTAACGGCTTTTGCTATTTCTGTTTCTGTTCCTAATTGCTACCGAGCAAGTCAGCGTAAATCAGAACATTTAAGAGAGGCAGTTCTTTTGTGCGGAGACCTTGCGATGGGAAGAAGGTCTGCAGGAGATGCAGGATTCCACGGACCTCTGGTGCAGTGGACAGGACCCAGCCTGCACCCCGAGGACTCACCCCAAGATAAACAAGATAAATCATTTGCCTCTACAGTTCTTTCCTACCCTTCCTGGTGCCTCTGCTGTGGCGAGTAGGCTACAAAATCACTCTTGCTTTATAAAAACAACAACAACAACAACAAAAACAGCTTGAGTGTTTAAAATGCAAGCTTGTCCAAGGGACACCTGGGTGGCTCAGTGGGTTAAGCAGCTGACTCTTGATCTAGGATTAGGTCATGATCTCACAGTTCACGAGTTGGAACCCTGAGTGTGCGCTCTCTCTCTCTCTCTGAAAATAAATAAAGTTAAAAAATAATAAAATGCTAGCTCCAAGATATTTAACTCTCATGAAGGTTCACTCCCAGAAGCTTTTAAATTAGTAAAAATTAACTTGTCACTTATGTCTGTTAACACCTTACGCAAGAAGCTTCTCCTTTAATTAAATGTTTATAAAAAAAATGTGTGTGTGTGGCCATGCCATTTATAAGAACTTCTTAAAGCAAACTTCCCAAACCGTGCCTCCCTTCATTCTTGGGCTTATAGTCCCAGAACAGAGCCTTCCAGGCAGGCTGGGGACTTCAAAGTGGACAGGTGCAGGCATGCTTACCTGGGCGCCCTCATGCCTCACAATGCAGAGGCTGACAGGTGATAGATGGCCCTTGCCACCAGGACTTCCTTCCGTGATTCCACATGGGAGGCACAAGTCTCTGCAGTTCCTAATGGTGCAGGTTGACACGCACAGATTTTTCTCTTTTCTGTCACCTTCCAGAACATGCATATCTCCTCCGTTGTCCTTGGTAACCCCCATCCTTTCATCCTTGCGGAGTTAAGCATTTGTTCCCAGGGAAGGATTAAAGCACAGATCAAATCTCACACAAATGGAGCAAGCTACCCGTTTCAGGTCAAGGTTCACATGAATTATGTCAATTTAAGAACCACCTTCACAGAGCAACTTTTTTTCTCTTTTTCTTTCCTTTTTTTTTTTTTTTTTGCAATACCAATTCTGCCAAACCTAAGAAGTACAAAGGTGAACAGGAAACCTTTTTGCAAATGTCACATTTTACTTTCAAATTCCTAAGCACAATTGTCCATTATGTCCCAGAAAATTGGTAGTAACTAAAAAAAAAAGCAAAAAAAAAGCAGATAATGGATAAGTAGTGTGGCAGACCAATTATAATGTATGCTTAAAATTATCTTTTTGCAAACTTGTTCTCAGCTCTTTGGTTCTTTTGATTTATGCAAACCGTGACTTTTTATCTCTAGGTATCATCCCTCATTTTAAGAGATCTGGTGAAATCTTTTACACTGAAGAAAATGGAGGGAAACCAATTTCTTGTCCCCCAAAATGAGACAGATTTTTTTTTAATTCATCTTTAGTTTATTATGCTATCGAGCTTTAAGAAAACTTCTACTTGTTTCTTTATGTCCAGATATCTGACATACAGAATATGGATATTTCATATCACTAACTGGTGCATAGCAAAATGTAATTTAAGAGAACAGTTTTCAGTAACTGTTTTGTAGAATGAACTTTGCACCTGGGAGTCATAAGTTGGGCAAAGTTTTAAAAATCCTTCGGCAGTTGGAAACGAAAAATAGCAAGATAGAGCAATTATGTTGAGAAACTTTTTTTTTTAGCCTCCAGAGACTCACATCTATTAAAAAAAAAATTGTCTTCTTAAAGTGTGATTATAACTCTGTCCTTTTGAAGTTTGGTAGTGAGAACAAAATGTGCCTAATTTTTGTTTATTCTTTATTCTATCTGGATTGGACATGATTTATCACAGGTGTACCTGCAAATCATTTTGTAGCTTTTCCTCCTCATGAAATTTCGCGGTGCCGAGAATTTGCAAAGACTTCTTCCCCAAGACTCATGGCTTCTTCAGTGTTGTCTCTTTTCTTTCTTTAGTTGTGGAGTTTCTTTGCTCAGTCCTCAAGTCAATTTCTGGGGTATTTGGGATGATTTGATGGTTATCTAGTTGTGTCTTCGGATGAGAGGAGTCTAGGTTCCTCCTACTGCAATACCACCTTCCTTCTGTTGCTCAAGACGAGATAGACTTTTATCCTTATTGACAGTCTTGCCAAAGTATGGGGGAAAATGTGTTACTGTGATAGGTTTCCTTAGAGGTGTCCCAGAAGCCACAGCATTGGAGAAAATAACTTCATATTTTGAATTTAAAATCCGTATTTTGGTATGAATTTCCCAACACCTGACGACATATTTATTGTTACCACTGAGAGACGCTATTCCATGAAAAGAACTCAAGAATTATAGGCAGCTATGTAGGAGTTGCATAAAGATCTTTAAAAAACACAAAGACCTGCATACCATTTTTTCTATATTTAGTATTGTTGATATTGGATTAGCTCTTCCTTCTTCTGTGTTCACTGAAATCAAGGGATAAAAGCCATCCTGGGATAGTGTGACAAAACTGAGCTGGAAGCTTGAGCCTTTCCTTTCCTCTAAAATAAAGGGTCTTTTGGGGCGCCTGGGTGGCGCAGTCGGTTAGGCGTCCGACTTCGGCCAGGTCACTATCTCGCGGTCCGTGAGTTCGAGCCCCGCGTCGGGCTCTGGGCTGATGGCTCAGAGCCTGGAGCCTGCTTCCGATTCTGTGTCTCCCTCTCTCTCTGTGCCTCCCCTGTTCATGCTCTGTCTCTCTCTGTCCCAAAAATAAATAAACGTTGAAAAAAAAAATTTAAAAAAATAAAATAAAGGGTCTTTTAAGCTTTTTTTTTTTTTTCAGGGCTCAGCTTGATTCATGGTTTATAGCAAGGGTTGGCACATTGCAGCCCATCAGCCAAATCCAGCCCTCAGCCTGGTTTTATAAATAAAGTTTTATTGGCACATACACATCCACTGGCTTAGATATTGTCTACGGCTGTTTTCACATTACAAGGACAGAGTTATGATGAAAATTATAGGTGTTGATGAGAATCAGCGAGGTCAGGCCAAAGTGCCATATTTACCATAACTGAATTGCAGGAAAGAAAGAAGAAACTGTTTATCAGCCAAGAGGTGGGGACAACCACCAGCCCTAGTTTCCTAAAACTTTGAACCTGCAATCTTTCTTGTATATAATCTAAGGCCCATCAGAGATTATTTTATGGGTAGAGGGGGTGGAGGGAAATGGTCTGCTAGTCCTAAGTGAGCAGACTTGAAGAACTCTATTGGAAATGATCAATCCCTGGGGCGCCTGGGTGGCGCAGTCGGTTAAGCGTCCGACTTCAGCCAGGTCGCGATCTCACGGTCCGTGAGTTCGAGCCCCGCGTCAGGCTCTGGGCTGATGGCTCAGAGCCTGGAGCCTGTTTCCGATTCTGTGTCTCCCTCTCTCTCTGCCCCTCCCCCGTTCATGCTCTGTCTCTCTCTGTCCCAAAAATAAATAAACGTTGAAATGATCAATCCCTTTTTGAATTTTGTTTTCCTCCAGTGTCTGGCATTCAGCCTCATTTGACAGGGAACAGTTTCCTCTTGGGTTGTTGGGAGGGTTCTTTCAGAGAAAGCATCCCTGCCTCAATTTCTCCTTCCACAAAGTGGGGGGACAAGAGGTCCCACTCTTTTCGATTCTTTTTCTCACTTGGCTGCCCTCCTGAAGAAAGCCAGTTTGTCCCTGTCACCTATGCCCATTGCCCCCCAAGCGGTCTGTACCAGGCCCCAGCGAAGAAGCTCTTGGCCGGACTCTCCTAGACTCTGGGGCCAATTCTCCTTTCCATGGAAGAAGGTCTTTCTTTTCCATTAGGGGAAGCTATCCAAGTTTAAGTATGGGATTGAAGGGAAGGAAGGCTGGGCAAGTTGCTTTCGTCCCTACTCAAGATCTCCTCTAGGCTATGCTCTAAGAATGGTGTTCATGACTGGTGTGGTCTGCTAGGGCTCCCTGTTGGGGTCTGGGGTGTATGGTGATAAAGAATACTCACATTTCAGATACTGTGTTCTGTGCTTGCATTTTGTGGGGAGAAATTGAGGAGAAAGTTTAGCGTCCTTGGATATGTAGGGGAGGAAAAAAATTTCCTCTACCCTCTTAGGTTATAGTAATGAGGCCCGCAAATTACACTGCTAAAAGATAGATTAATAGTAAAGAGGGTTTATTTGTGCATATAGAGTCCTTCATAGAAAAGAAGACCCTGGCAGACTAAGGAGCTTATATGCCATTTTAACAAAGGGCAACACATTGTAGGTAAGTGACAAGAAAAGGCAAAGGGAGGGGCACCTGGGTGGCTCAGTCAGTTAGGGGTCCGACTTTTGGTTTCAGCTCAGGTCATGAACTCATGGTTTCGTGAGTCCAAGCCCCACGTCAGGCTCTGTGCTTAGAGCACAGAGCCTGCTTCAGATTCTCTCCCTCACTCTTTCTCTGCCCTTTCCCCACTTGTACTGTCTTTGTCTTTCTAAAAATAAATAAATAAACTTTAAAAAGAAAACAAGAAAAGGCAAAAGTGTCTAGGGTCCTAGGGTAGTAAATTGTGGGAAGGTAAATAACATGGAGAGAAATGAATGGAAGATAAGGATTATTTTAGTAAGGTTTGTTTGTCGATCTTCTGTCTCCAACGATCAAGGTGGTTCTCCTCCTGGTACAGGAGCAGAGGAAGTGAAATACCTTTAGGAAGGTAAATGTATGCCCTGCTTTTGGGCAGACAGTGGGGGGACACAGAGCTCTTTCTACATTTGGTGCTTCTTAATTGCCTTCAGTTCAAAATAATCATTCTGTCAAAGTGGCATATTTCGGGATGGCATACTCTGATCCCCCCCGGCTATCCTAAGGATGCACGGTGCTCCCTGAAAAACTGAGGTCCGCCCAGAATCTCAGAATGTGACCTTATTTGGAAGAAAGGTCTTTGCAGATGTAATTAGGGATCTGGAGATGAAACAGTTCTGAATTTAGAGTGGGCCCCAAATCCTTTTAAGAAGAGAGGACACAGAGAGATGCACAGGGCAGAGGGCCACATAGAGAGGGAGGCAGAGAGGGAGGGATGCTGTCATGGACCAAAGAGCGAAGGACGGCAGCACTGGAAGCTGGAAGGGGCAAGGAAGGCATAGTTGTTAGGGCCTCCAGAGGGTGCACACCCCTGCTGACACCTTGGGCTTTTGGATTTTTGGCTTCCTGACCTATCAGAGAATAAATCTGTCATTGTAAGCCACCAGTTTGTAACACTTCATTCCAGCAGCCAAAGAAAACTACAGCTGACCCATGAACAACACGTGTTGAAACAGCACTGATCCATTCGTGTGCAATTTTTTCAAAACCCGTGGTTTTGAAAATCCATTTTCTCTTCCTAGTGATTTTCTTAATCACATTTTTCTTTCCTCTACCTTACTTGTTTCTAGGAATATAGTATGTAATACATATATAAAATATGTGTTACGTGACTGTGTATGCAGTTGCTAAGGCTTCTGGTCAAGAGTAGGCTAGTAGTTTTGGGGGAGTCCAAAGTTTATGTGGATTTTCAACTGTGTGTGGGGTTGGCTCCCTGAAACCCCCATGTTGTTCAAGGCTTGATTGTCATACACATAAACAAACATCTCATCAACACCCTTTAGTAGTTACATGCTCACGATTATCTCTGTGTACTGCAAAGCCCCTACACGGTACCTTACTATCATGACCATTATGTGCTATTTTTTGAATCCTTGAACTCTTAACATGGGCTGGGTGCTATGCGGGGCTTTTTACTGCACGTACATTTCAAGACTTTCATATATGTTTCCAAACTGTGCTACCACCTACACATCTCCAGAGTCTTAATCACCAGCACTTCTAAAATATTAAATAGAATAATAGAACATTTCTTCCTTTGCCAATTACCATTTCAGCAATTACTTTAATATATAAAATATTTTAAAAGTTTCTTTCATCTCAGCAGAAAGTCTTTCTACCCAGGGAACTGTGACTCAAAGATGTATTTCAGCCTTAGGCAAAATCGTTTCATTCATTATCCCAGATTTTTGTTATTTGGGTTTTCGTTGTTGTGGTTTACAGACTTGGGATTAAAAGGAAATTTTACACAAAGACTTTATCCAGTGTAAGGAGCTGAGAAAGCAGGCAACACTTCCCCTAAGTACTAGGCATTCAGAGAGATGGGTGGGGAATAAAACCTTGACATTCTGAAAAACCATGTTTCTTTAGTGCCAGAAATATTCAATGGGTACCTGTTATCTCCACTCACAAGATCTAAAACTCAAATGTAGGATGTTGGCATTTCACCAGTAAAGATAAACTGCCTTTCAGTATGAGTCTTAAGCTCTCTTAAATGGTACCACATTTTCAACACTTCACAAAGCATCAAACACACTGACACTTGAGGCAAACATGAATATTTTATTCTCCCTCAATAAAATAGTTAAACACATCCATTCTCTGCCATTCAAGGTTTTATGACCTAAGGCCATGGCTGCGCAACTCAGAAAGAACAGAGCTGAGAAAAAAGAAGAAAGAAAAAAGTCCAAAGCTACAAGTACTATCCAGAAAGTTTTACTTCTCTCCATTGATGATCTTGATTCCACAGAGACACAGAACCTACCACATCTGGGGCAAAAAGCAGCCACTCAGAGAATTCTGGATTTTGGTTCTGTAACTGGTGTGATCCTCTCATGGTGATCCTTTTGTGACTCTTCTGAAACCCGTCTCCATTGTTTCTTACCACCATTGACTATCACCCCATTCTGCTGGTGCCACCTTCTCTCCATCCCGAGCATGTAACATTAGGTGATCTGAAGAGTCTGGGGAAATTAGCGTCCATCCGTGGAATTGCCACTACCTCTAGAATTGAGAGGAAATGATGCTCATCGTGCCCACTCAAATGTCAGACACGCTCTGTTGAGGCAGGAAAGCAGATGGCAGCATTCGCCTTCCAGGTCTAGGTCAGAATGGGGGCTTCTGCTCTTCAAAGCAAGAATATGGCCCAGGTACACACATCTTTGCCTGTATTCAGCTGGCCACCCTTCTCTGTGCACACAAGTGATGGATCATGGGGGGACTCCTGGCACTTCCCAAGAGCTGTCTGGATGCATCCAAGACTGAGATGCACACAGCTGTATAAGGATATGTGTCCAAGGGCTTCATTGTCCAAAGGCATCTAAGTGTGATTACCATACTGTAACCCAATCGGAGTGCATGGAAAAAAAGTATATCTAAGATGTACACACAATAGAATATTTGGGATGATTTCACATTATTTTAAAAATACTCTATGTGTGCTGACACTATATTGTATGTGCTTACTAAAGGGTCTGGTAGAACATAGACGCAATGGAGTCATTACCCCCACAAGGGAGAAATTTGGAGGAAGAACCTGCAAGAAAGCTGGGAATGAGGAGATTGGGATTTCCAATTTACATCTGTACTTGTGTATTTTTTCCTTTTTTTTTTTTTTTTGGTCTTTACAAACAAATATTTTAGCATTTTTCTTTATAGTCTTTAAAATGGAGTGTGTTTGTATTTTACGTTTTTGAACTAGAACAACTAGGAAACATTGATTTTAAAAAGTGAGGAAAACCAGATGGAAGAAGGAAATCTGAATGGTCAAAAGAACACAAGAATGCTAGAGAAAAGTCCATTAACAAAGATGCAAATTAAAAATAAAATTAAAATCTATGAAGATTCATTGACAACAATGTAAGTACCCAATGACGTCAGACAGATGGGACAAAGTGTGTGATTTTCACAAATAAAGTCATGTCTGGCCAGTAACAATGATAGCAAAGAATATTAGGAATTTGTACAGAAAGACAAGAATAATATATAAAATGTTTTTAATTCACAAAGTGGTTTTATTTAAGGATCCCATGTTGTGGAAGAACATTCTCCAGGTCTTGCTATAGTGAAGGGAATATGGAAGGTTGTACTATAAAATGTAAACATTGGTCATTCCTGGGGTAGGGTCGTTGTCGATCTTCATTGCATTCCTTATGCTTATAGATACTTTGTAGCTTTAGGATGAACATGTACTAATTTGAGACTCTGACAAATAGGAGGGACATTAAGAATTGCATGTAGAGTCTTGGTCTAAAGTCAGCAAACACAGATGGCACATTTAAGGGTGGAGTGGCTACAGATGGGGACTGACACATACATGGATTGTCATCACATTTTATCACTGAAGCTATCAATCCAAGTAGTAACTACATAAAATGGGCTTTTAAAAATATTAGGTCATTTTAATTGAATGTAACCATGGTGAATATTGTGGCCCCTACTGTTCTTAATTTGACCATAGTTGAAGTTACAGAGAAATGCTGAGATGTGGGCAATTCTATTTGTCCTTTACACAGAATGAGCCTCTTCCCACAGTATCCTCTTCTGGGCTTCCCAGCAATATAAGCTTTCACATCCAGTCTTTTAAAAGGAAAAGGAGGAAAACTGAATATCACACACGATTCCTTGCCCTCCATACCACCATGATTGGAGACTGTAAATAAAACAAATGAAGAGGTCCCAGACAGAGCAAAGTCCTTTCTCTTAGCACACAAAAGGACTATTTTTGTATTCAGGAGAGAAATCACCTAAAAAAAAATGATCCTTTGGTTCTGACAGCTATTTGCAAGCTTTAGAAAGGGGAGGAAAGGATTGCCTTTCTCAATCAGTGTTTGAATAAGGGTTCTTATGTTAAACTGACATCTTGGTCTTAGGGTGAAACTCCTCTGAGGCTTTCAGAAAACAAAGAGGGCAGGAGTTAGGAAATCTGCTTTTTCAACCCCAGGGTCAGACTCTCAAGTACCAACTCTGGTCTCCTTTGCTCTCTTCTCCCTTCACTGGTAGGGTCAGCTGAGATTTCACATGGTATATTTTGGAGCAGAGCTTCTGAAACATTAATGTGCACACAAATCCACTAGGGGTCTTGTTAAAATTATAGATTCTGATTCCATAGGTCTTGGCGGGAAGGGACCTGAGATACTACATTTTCTACAAGCTCCCAGGTGAACCAAGGCTGCCCGAACTGTGCTTGAATGCGAAGGTTTTTGACAGCACTAGAGGAAACAATAACATTTTCTTGCGTATGAGAATTTTCCATAATTTGCATGTCATTATGGCCAACTTTTGCAATGTTTCTGGGTATACTCATTTTTTATCCAAGGGTGTAGACTGGATAATTACAACAGAATGAAATGTCCCTGAAATGGATCAAACAGTAAAGAAAGAGATGTTGCAGGGTGTTGGAATCTAGTAGGTCTGTTACCGGAGCATACCGTGTACTTCCATGGAAATTGAACCAACTAGATGGCATCATGCCCTGCTAGCAGGCAAGACAAAAACACGATTTAAGAACACAGACACTCTAGACAACTTTGTGGTGGTGACAGAGGCAGGTACTATTGGTGTTTCCTATGCCAACCCTCTTCATTGCATGGAAGTAAAAAACTGTGACATGTTAAGTCAACCTACGACACCACGATGGAACAGGAATGTAAAACCAAGGACCATTCATTCTAGATCACTGCACTGTGTCAACAACCTAGAATGGAGCCCCTTATTTGAGTCATCCAACACAAATGGCATGCAGAATTTGTCTCATTCACCAATGTCCACGGGAAATCCAGCCACACAAAGAATTTTTGTGAATCTGTTTTGCAGATTTCATCGAAGATTTCATAAGTGAGATGAAGAGGGATAGACTTCATACATTTCACAACTTATAATCTTCCAGATCTTTGTTACCTTGCATGCCTTTTAAAGATTCCCATCTCCTATTCTCCCTCCATATCTCTCTCCTCCTTTGATGACCTTCATCTTCCTCAATGAAGCAAGGCCATATGGCATTAAACCTATATGTGCTATCAAACTCCATGCTCCACAAAACCAAAGGGTGCTGATCTCCTTTAACTGGCTACTTAGAAACCATGTATTGCTTCTCTTAGATGCTCATATGATGTTTAATTCTATGTGTCAACTTGACCAGTCTGAGGGATGTCCAGATAGCTGGTAAAACATTACTTTTGGTGTGTCTGTGAGGGTGTTAATTCAAATTAACATTTGAATCAGTAGCCTGAGTAAAGAAGAGCTACCTTCACCAAACACGGGAGGGCCTCATCCAACCCATTGGGGACTTGAATGGAACAGAAAGGCAGAGGAAGGACAAATTCTCTTTCTTTGTTCTTGAGCTGGCATGTTCGTTTTCTCCTGTCCTCAGATACTGGAACCCCAGATTAGAGTAGTTTATTTGGCAGTAAATTTCTTTCTACAGCCAGTACTAAATCAGGAATAATTTTTCTTAATTTTGTCTTGTTTAGTATTTTTTAGTAAACTTTTTTAAATTTTGGAATAGTTTTAGTTTTACAGAAAAGTGATAAAGATAGCATGGAGATTTCCCTTACAACATCTACCCAGTTTCCTCTAATATTCACATCTTCTATGACCATGGCCTGCTTGTCTAAACTATGCAACCAACTTTGGAACATTACTATTAACTGTATTTACAGACTTTACGAGGATGTTCCCAGTGTTTCCAATTGTGAGATATTTCTGTTTCAGGATCCCATCCAGGATACTACATTGTATTTACTTATTATACCTCCTAGTTTCCTCTGTACCATGACAATTTCTGAGAATTCCCTTGCTTTTTGTGACCTTCACAGATATTTCTAGATTGTCTCTCAATCTGGGTTTGTCTGATGCCTTCTAATGATTAAACTGCAGAGATAGAGGTTTTGGGGAAGAAGTCCTCAGAGGGGAGGTGTCCTTCCCATCACATCCTATCAGGGGTCCATGATTTCCATATGACTCAACACTGAAGATGTTAACCATGGTCATCTATTAAAGATAGTATCTGCTGAGTTTCTCCACTGTTAATCATTTCTTGAGTTGTGTGACCATGGGATTTTTTTTAATGTATCAATTTTCAAAATACCTAAAGTTATATTTATTTCTTATTTTTATTGAGTTCCTTTTCTCCATGTTCAATTATTTCTAATTCAATTTCATCTCTGTTGCCTTCCTCCAGAAAAAAATTCTTAAATACCATATTTCTCATAGAACTCTCCTGCTTAAACCTGGAGGCTATTCTTGGTTGGGATAAAAGGAAACCCGTATTGTGAGCATCTCCAAGGTGCGAAGGAAAGTAATAAATATTTTATATACATTTCCTACTTACATTTCACAAGAGCTCTCTAAATTAAATATTAACAGACCGTTTTTTTCAAATGAAGAAACTAATTTTCCCAAGGCCATAGTTAAGGACAGTAAGTAATAAAACAGGAGAGAACCCGGATTCCCTACCCAGAGGTTCAAGATCACCCACAAATTTCTCAAATATGACTGTCACTCTACTGCATGGGCCCACTCCCACTCACCCTCCCAAAAAGAGAGGTCTGCACCCTGCACCATAAGCATTCCCTAAATATCACTGCCTTCAGCATTCACTCCTGCTGCCCCCTTTCTCCAAGTGACCTTCCCAAAATCGCTCATCGTCTAAGCCCAGCTGAAGCTCTTCTCCTCCTGGAAGCTCCTCCTCATGACCATCATGCCCACAACACCTTCCCCTTCATGTTGAGTGTGCTGCTTCTAGCATTCTCTAGCACTAGAGATGGTCTTCATTCCCTTGCACCCAGCTTGTTAAACAGGGTTAGCCCGTCCTTGCACCATGCCATGGAGAGTATAAGAGTTCCAGCCCTGATTAACAGTGCCTGCACTAGGAAACCCCCAGGGAAGGTCTTTGGTCTCTTAGCTGGAGCCATACATTTTGTCCGTCTCACTACATCCCAACTCTTTGCATTAACCCACTCCTGTGGTCTCCCCTTGTATTTAGCTACATGCCCATGCCAAAGTTACCCAACCACCAAAGTACAGAGAGCAGTCCTCAAGACTGTCATCACTTCTGATGCAATTTTGCAAGCTCTGGGGAGTATCCCTAGACCATTGTCAGGTTCAGTAATTCCACAGAAGGATTCCCAGATATCAGAGAAAGCTGTTTTGCTCACAGTTACGGTTTACTACAGCTAAAGGGTACATACGGAAATTGGCAAAGGGAAAAGGCATGTGGAGATGTGAGAAAATTATAAATGCAGAGCTTCTAGGTACTCTGACCCTGTGGAGACATGGACAGTGTAACAATCCAGCACTGATGGGTGAAAATATACATGGAAAACTGCCAAGGAACACCCCCCTGAGACTTGGGTGTCCAGAGTTTTTATGGGGGCTCCATCATGTAAGAAGGACTGATATGCGGCCGACCTCAGTCCCAACACACTCAGGAAGACAAGAGGATATCGCATGACCGAAAGCCTCCACCCTCTGTCACTTTGTGAGGTTTTCTGGCATGGCCAGAAGCCCCACCCTAAATCACAATGTTACACAATCCAGTGACCCCAAGGCCCCAGGCAAAGACACCTCTCTCACAGGACATTCCAAGGGCTTAGAGGTCACCTCCAGAAGGTAAGGGGCAAAGGCCAGATCTCTTTTTGAACACGACTAGATTCTAGATTACACAGTCGGTGTGTCTTACCATCTTGAGGACCTTACCCCCTTTTCTAACACTTAGCTCTGCGTGTGTTTCTCATCATAACCAGAACATGTGTGTATACACAGATACTCAGACATTGACAATGATGTTTCCAGAGCGCTAGGTTCACGGTTGATTTTTTTTGTCTGTTTGTTTCTCATGTATACTTTTCTACTATATCCAAAGTTTCTACAAATATGCTTGCCTCTATAACTAGGATGGGAAAACAGATTTTAATGAGGCTTTTTTTTCACATGTTGCCTATCCAGTTTTGTTCACTATGAACTATAAGATTTGTCCACTTACTAACCATTGATATAAAATAGTATTTGGAGGACTATACGCTCTTTTTGTTCCTCTGAATTATGTAAAAAATCACTAAAAACGATACGTTAAGAATAATGTAAACTCAGGCACCTGGGTGGTTGAGCATCCGACTCTGGATTTCGGCTCAGATCAGGATCCCAGGGTCATGGGATCGGGCCCCACATCAGGCTTCATACTGACAGCGTGGAGCCTGCTTGGATTCTCTCTCTCCCCTCTCCCCCTCCCCCACACTTGCTCTCTCTCTCAAAATAAAAAAATAAACTTTAAAAAAATTAAAAAAGAATAATGCAAACCCTACTTGCTAACTAGAATGAGGTATGTTTGCAAGTATAATAATGTAAATACATACCTAAACAGCGTCAGCATATACAAGGCACATGTATATGTAAAAATAACTATATGCAGATGTTGATATAGAGACATGTATGGATTGTGTCACTCAAGAATATATAAGAAGCTTCAGCTAGTGTGATATGGGAATACATTCCTATTTGTCTATCAAAATTTCCTCTCTGCTCATTCAATGGTGCTATTTCTTGGTACGGCATGTACCATCAATGGAGACGACAGAACCCCTAAAGGACCAAGGTTGAATCTCAGGGGTAAAAAAAGTCGTAGTGTTTTTATGTATAAAGCACAAATAGGCACGTAGTACAAAACCAGAGGGACCGTGTAACTAGGGCATTAAACTTTCAAGGGAGGGAGACGGCACAATTAGAAAAGAAAAAGTCCGAAGAAATGAAAGCAACCCCTCTGTGAAGGCATACCTTTCTCAGTCTTAACTGAGAACTCCATACTTTGACACCAGCATTTTCTGAAGTGACTTCAACTGTAAACACAACAACACTGAATGGAGGTCGTGGTGCCTCCTCCCCCCCAAGTGTGAAGCTCACCAAAGCTTCCTTGTAACTATCTCTACGTTTGCAAGGAACCAGCACCATCTCTACCACAAGGGAAGTGCTACAGAATCATGTCATGAATGAAGCAACCACCTGAGCACCAAAGCTTAACAATAAAAATAACACAATTATTGAACATTTACAATGGAGCCAAGAATGATTCTGCTAATCTCCTTGGTCCCGACAGCAACCCGATGAAGGGGACACTGTGATTACCATTCTCTTTTTATAAACAAGAAAAGTGACACACAGAGAGTTTAAGTTGAGTTTCCAAGGCGATCCAATTAGTAAGTGAGAGACCCAAGGACAGACCCAGGAGCCGAAGGCTCGTTCCCCTTCTCTGTATCAACACAACATCATTATTCCTGAGAGCGATCCGGCACTTGGAAGAAGTACTCTTTATGCTAAGAAAGAATAAACATACCCTTCATAAATAATACAAAAACAAGCAACAGCTTCTGCAGAGTGGAAACACACTGCCAAGGAGCCTGGAGTATGCTGGCAATTAATAAAACATTTTTAAATATAGTCTGTAATTTGAATACAATAAGGAAAATCAATTAATGATTCTGAAAGAGGGAGCAAGTAGAAACAATTATTATAATTTTGCATGTACTGAGAACTCATAAAAGTCCTGCTGTTGAGCTCAAAAAATCCATTCTCTGTGCTGTGAGGTGGCATTTTAACCACTGGTAGAGATGTCAGTCTACATCGCTGGACCACTGTTTTAATTTGGTAGGGTATGCCTCTGCGAGGTCTCTTTCTAAAAAGTCAAACAAGGGGGTGCCTGGGTGGCTCAGTCGGTTAAGCGCCCGACCATCGGTTTCGGCTCAGGTCATGATCTCATGGTTCATGATCTCAACGATTCGTGAGTCCGAGCCCCACGTCGGGCTCTGTGTTGGCAGCCCAGATCCAACTTGAGATTCTCCCTCTCCCTCTCTCTGCCCCTGCCTCACTTGCATGCACTCCCCCAAAAATATTTTTAAAAGTCATATAAAAGAACAAACGTGTTCTTGTCAAATAAAATAACACAATGTTCTCACTAATTCCATAAAACGTGTTTGATGCCAATGCTATACTTTTATGTATGACAGAGCGTTCACACACAATAAATTCCAGGCACAAACAGCTGCAGGTATTAATGTCACAGAGTTCTGTCTAGTTTTCATCAAATCTTTGCTATACAATTCCAGAAGGTCCTGTGTTTAGATTAGATTCTATTATTTCTGCCACCCGAACTCCTCTTCGACATAACATAGTCACTTTGGAAAGCTCGTATTTTGTTAAACGTGTCTCTGACCAAATGTCTAAATAATCACAGTCTCTCAAAGATGAAAACCTATGCCGTGAAATGCCCCTAGTGGGAACGTTTCTTTCAATTGTCCCAGGTCTGTTGCAAAGGATTGTTTTGGTTTTATGTTTAAGTTTTTTCTGTTCCTTACAAAGCCCATAGTTAACAGTTCTGGAAATTAGCCTTTAGATGATGATTGTGGGTCTCCTTCCACATTTTCTAAAAGCTACATCTCCAGCCCCACTCTGTGTGAGTAAATCTACAGCTTCAGCTATGACTGATAAGCAATGATTTCCAGTCAATGTTAATTCTAACAATAGATGTTTTGACTACAACGTACAGCTACAGAGCTGGTGACATGCATTGCTTAATTTACTCCCCAAAGAACAGAAGGTATTGGCACAGCTATCATCCCTGACAGATGAGATTCTGGGGAGAAATATCACTTACCAGAGGTGGTGCTTTAGAGTAGGTAAGCTGCAGCTACAAATGGACCCAACGTGGTGGCTCAGACGTGGTCACTCTCATGCACAGTGTAGGGCTTGTGCCATGGGGCAGTGGAAGTCTCTGGTCCACACAGTCATTCGGGGATCCAAGCTGTCATGCTTCTGTTGTCTTCAGCCCACATCTTGCAGGGTCCCTCTGGGCATCAGCGTTACAGTCATCTGGAAGGAAGTGCACAAGGGTGGATCCTGTGTACCACAGTCACACCTGGTACATTCACTTCTGCTCACTTCTGGGGGGACCTGGTCACCTGGGGACATCTACCCATTAGGAGACTGGAAATGGGCAGAGCTGGGCATACGGAAGAAGGGGTGGGCAGTCTCTTCCACAGCTAAGAAGGAGCCTGAATAGGACTGAACCAAGTTCTTCTGACCCAAATGCTGAACCTTCTCTCTATCCATCACTGCTTGAATGCCATGACTTAATCAAAGTATCATTGAATCAACTGGACTGCTTCCTCACTGCAAATATCTTTCTGAGAGGGGATATAGCCATCGCTGTTTGGGCCAACACTCTACCTGCCCATGTTTTCCTCCAGGAGGAAATGGGCTTCTCGTCTCTTGAGAGCATGATTGACCCAAAGGGCTAATACTTTCAGTGCAAATCTAAGCTATGGGACATGCAGATCGAATGAGCCATGGCAAGAGTGTAAGGGTAGGGGGTAGCTGCTGCATATTTGGTTCTGCCCAGAATCCTGGATTCTATAGGTACTTGTAAGGAGGTACCTATTGGGATCCATCCTCTAATAGTGGGTGGCCCCTGGTGGTCATGAGAGTCTTGTAGAAATGAAGGCATTTGTCCAAGAAGAAAACGTTTGTCTGCATAAGAACTCATACGTGAATGTTCACAGCAGCACTGTTTATAATAGCCAAAACATGGAAAAATCCCAAACGTCCACCACGTGATGAACGGATCATGAAAATGTGTTCTATTCATATAGCAGAACATTATCTGGCCATAAAAAAAAAAAAAAAAAACCAACAATGAAATTCTGACACATGCTACATGTGGCTGAACCTCAAAGACATCACAGACACAAAAGGTCACGTTGTAGAGTCCATTTACGTCAGATGTCCAGAGAAGCCAAACCTATCGAAAGAAAGCAGACTGGTGACTGCCACATGCTGGCAGAGGGTGGAATGGGGAGTGGCTGCTGATGGTTATGGGGTTTACTTTCAGAAAGGAAATGTTCTAAAATTGTGGTAATGCACAAGCCTGAATCTGTTGAAAAAGTTGTGGAATTTAGGTCGGTGAACTGAATGGCATGTGAGTTCCATCTCAAGGAAGCTGCTATTAAGAAAAGAAATCCTTTCTAAGGGGTGTGCAGTGAGCTTGTTCCAATGGGTCAAGGAAGAGGCCTCCAGGGCTCCTTCCTGGAGACTCCAGAGTGCATCATGATTCCCAGAGCCACATGACCAAGAAAAGCTGCAGCGACAATACCCATGGCACCAACGCCGTCCCATGAAACGGGATTCCACAAAACATTCCTTCCGTTCACAGTCATCTTCCTTCTTTATATGCTGAGCGCATGGAGCCTGAGCGGCCAAGAGGCTGAGCGTTGAAACTAATGTTTCCCCCAAGACCCTTCCACAGGGTTTCACCCAGGACAATGTTGAAATCTACCGGAACCCCGTGATCCTGGAAAATGGGGAAGGTTAAGAAATTGCCCCACCCTCTCTGTTCTGGAAAGCCGCTGACTGGGAAGAACCACCCTCCCTCACGTGAGCTAGATAAGTTCACAGACGCCTGCTTGTTCACCTAGACGAGCCAGACACACACTCTTCAGATTCCCATTCTTTGCCTCGTCAATGGTTCACTGAATGGCTTGTTCCCACTCATCCACTGCAACAAAAATCTTTGTTAAGCAAACTTTAGTTCAGCTTCTCTCCTTCTCCCAAGGCCCTGAATTTTCTACTGAGATTGTTTTTATTTGGCATGCTCAGCCTGAGACAGAACAGCTTCTCCTGAGGACAGGCTGGCTCAGGGGGAAACCAAGTTCTGGTCTACCATTGGATTGTGCCACCTTTCATTACATTTCCCATGCCCAGATCCTTCTAGAGTTGTGGGTTATGACAGTCATGACTACTCTTCTCTATAAGAGAAAATCCCCTTTTGGGGCACCTGGGTGGCTCAGTCGGTTGAGTGTCTGACTTCGGCTCAGGTCATGATCTCACTGTCACTGAGTTCGAGCCCTCCGTCGGGCTCTGTGCTGACAGCTCGGAGCCTGGAGCCTGCTTCGGATTCTGTGTCTCCCTCTCTCTCTGGCCCTTCCCCATGCTCTGTCTCTCTCTGTTTCTGTCTCTTTCTCTCAAAAATAAACATTAAAAATCTTTTTAAATCCCCTTTTGCCTAACTGTCCTTGCTGACCTTGTAGACAGACAGAGCATTCTCTCAAGCTCCACGGACCCTATGTCCCTAGTGGCTTTCCCCACACTTCCAATAATCATTTGGAATAAAACTCTCTCCTGACTAAGTCTGCGTTTGGTTTCTGTTTCTTTGTTTTTATTTGTTTTGTGTTTTGACACCCAAACACACATGGGGCTCTCAGGACCTAACTGACAAGTGGTTCCTGGCAACACCATCCTGAGTTTCTATGCTGGCCTACTCTCCTCAACGCTGACGGAGTCGATTTTTCAAGACATCTCTTTGCTTCATCTGTGGAGCTCCTTTCATCCTCTGTTTTCTTGTAACGAGCTGAATTTACCACCAGTAATCAGATCCTCAGAACACAGCACTCCTTGGAGAAGCTGTTGGACTTGCTACTTTTGGAAGAAGGTAAAAGGACTTTTTTTGGTGATGATGCAGCCGACGGTCTATAAAGAGAACTATGACTTTCTGTAACACAGTGGGTTACAAAGGATACACCTTGAAGTCTCACATGCCCGCTGAGCAATGCTTGGGCGAGGTATACAGGGAGCCATGTCCCATCTGGACTGGCTGGGTTCTGCTCTTGACACCTTCTTCTCTTTCTCCAGCTGATCTGTGCCCAGAACCCTCCTGTTTTACTGAGTTAGTTTCTATTTGGAATTTTTTCTTGAAGTGCTGGCTGTTCATCAGTGCATTTCTAGCTAGGCTTTTCCACCCCACAGCGACAAGGATGATGGCCGTAAGTCCTACGTAATGTGCACACCAGTGTTCCTCCAGGGTAGTCATTTGGGTTGATGGTTTCAATCCCTTTCTGTCCTATGTTTTGTGGGCTGTTCCAAGGAAAGAAGCAGGTTTGACGACCATCACTTCAGTCTCCGGAAAATTTGACTCTATGTGAAGGAGGAACTGAATGTTTGGGGACTCTTTGCCAAGGTTCATCATCTGTCCCATTTTCCTACAAAGAAACACAATTGTTCCAACCAGGCAGAAATAAGTGGCTCACGTTAGTGTGCCTATTTTGGTACTTTATCAAGAACTGTATTCTAGGAAGTGAATGGTGGACCTACACCTATATTATAGGCATTGAAGGGCTTTATTTACAAACAAGAGTGCTTTAGACAAAGTCTCTTGCATAATATACATAGCAAGTGATTATTCTCTAGTGACCATAATACTCCTAGTCAAAAGCTCTTTCAATTGACATGGCATTCACGTACATCTTATTTTCTGGAAAGTGTATTGGAAACTGCATGAGAAAGGCCCATTTTATGTGCATTTGGGAGAACTAAGCTATTGAATAAAGAGGAAAACCAAATTCTTACTGAAAGACCCCAGTCTCTACTTTGGGGAAGTTTGATAACTCAGTTTGAGAACTGGGTCTTGGGCTCCTTGGTGTTTGGAACGAGGCACAGATCAAGCAGACAGGCATAAAACATTGAAAAAGACACGGTCCATTCTCCCTAGACGTTTATCTTCCAGTTTTATGAATATTCCAGTTAAGAATTCTCAAATACCATGCCAGAGAATGACACATTTCTAAGTCTTTCCCCCCATCCCTTCCTAATACAACCCAAATTTAGCACCTCGACCAACAAAATGATGATATCTACTTGGACCCAGACAACGGTCCAAAGAATGGAAAGCTCAATAACTTTGTCCTCTGTGTGATATCTGCTTGATTATTTTAAAAAACAGAAGTCAATGACTGTTTTTGCACTAAATAGACAGAATCCAAGGCTCTCTTTTTGATTTAAGGCTCTTTGGGGTCACCGAAGTGTCATTTGGAAAATTGCTTCCTGACGCATAATATTATGGTAATGATCCCCTAAAGCCTGGCATAAAGGCTCTGCCACGAGAGCTAACAATTCATTTTCTTCCAGGTATTGTTTTAAAACAAGAGGCAGCTGGGGTCAAGAGAGAGCTCTGGGTTATAACAGGCTTAATGCAACCCTTGGAATTTTTTTTACATGCTTGAGAGGAGAAAGATTGTTCATAAATACTCATTTAGAGAAATGGTTCAAGAGACACAGAAAAGATACATTTCTCTTACATCTGAGCACGATCATAACCTAATACCAATATGAATACGGGAAGAGAGGAAGGTGCTAGAATTTGGGAGATAAGATTAGAAACCAGGAGACCTAGATTTAAACCCTAGTCTTGTATCTCATTGATTATATCCATTTGGTTTACAAATCAAGCTTTTTGAGTCCAGCCATATCATACAGAGCTGAACTACTTACCTCCAAGTTAGGGGTGAAGATTAAACAGAATATTGTGAGCAAAAGCTAAGAAACCATTTTTTAGCGGATGTCCATAGTCTATGTAGATAGTCTATGTACGTTGTATAAACTCAATGCCTATACTGATCACTGCTATTTTTAATGTTATAAAGGAGTTATACACAAAAGAATTACTTACACAGGGCCAGGGTACCACATCCATTCCATATTTGAGATAGGTGGTGTGAGGAAATTTATTTTGGACTAGGCTATGATGCCCAGTTGTTTGGCTAAACACTAGTCTTCATGTTGTTGTGAACATATGTTTTAGATGTGAGTACATTTAAGTTGGTAGACTGAGTAAAACAGATTACCCTCCATAATGTGGATGGGTGGGGAGTGGTTGGGGGTTGGGGATGGGTCTTATTTAATCATTTGAAGGACTCAGGAGCAAAGACTGAAGTTTCCCAAAGAAGAAGCAATTCCTTTTCAAGACTGCAACATAGAATCCCTGCTGAATTTCCAGCCTTCTGGTCGGCCCTGCAGATTTGGGGGCTTGCCAGCGTGTACAATCACATGAGCCAATTCCTTAAAATAATTCAAGAGTGAGAGAAAGAGAGACAGAGATAACAATACAGCTATTTACAGAGACAGAGACAGATGTGTCTAGATAGATGATAAATAGATATACCTAATAGAATTATAATTATCTATTGTATAGATAAAGATCTATTGGATATACCTACGTATCTATTTACAGAGATCTTTCTTTCTATAAATAAATAGATCTATAGATGGATAGGTATATATACCTATGTATGTATATATCTGTATCTGTGTCTATATCTATCTGTATCTATCTGTATCTGTATCTGTATCTGTATCTCTAAGTCTGTCTCTATCTCTATCTCTATCTCTATCTCTATCTCTATCTATCTCTAGGGATATCCTATTGGTTCTGTTTCTCTAGAGAACCCAATTTAGGTGGGAAGCACCAGAAGTAAACACACAATGTGAATGCTCTGTGATGGGTCTCACCACGGCATCAGGTGCTATGAGCATGTACAGCATGAGGACCACTTAATGCTGTCTTTGAAGGATGGATTGGATGGAGCTGCCCAAAATGAGGGTTGAAAATGAGAACAACCTTTAATGGGGAGACACAAGGGGAGGAGCCCCGAAGGACACAGCTGAATATCAGCCAGATGATGAAGAAGATAAATAAGACAGGGGACATGCGAGGCCAAGGAAGACAAAGAGGAAAGCCTTCCCAAGAGAAGGGTTCATCCAAAGGGAATTGTACAGAAAGTGTAAGTCGGAGAGAGGATTCAGTGCAGTGGGGATTTCAGGCAGGTGTTAGTATGGCATAAAGACGAGACGCAGGGCGTGGCTCTGGAGGCGGCTGGAGAGGAACGAACAACAGATCTTGAAGTGAGAAGACCAAGAATTTGATGAGTGCCACTCCCCTACAGGGCTCAAGGTACACATCAATGGCTGTACCCGGGAGAGCACTGTAGGGCAGTGGTGGCCCCAGGGAAAAACCAAGCAATAGAAGAAAGGTTGAGAAAGTGGAGGTGTTTGTTCATTGTGGTACACATGTCCCAGAAGGAGAAGAGCAGTTCGAAGCTGGGTCAGGAGCCTGGGTGCTAGGGACCCAGGCTTTGAGAGATGCAGCTGTGATGACCAGATGGGCTCATCTCCCAGGAAGGAAGGGACGTGGGAGCCCTAGTCCATGGTCTCAGCCTGCACTGCACAGTGGAATCGCCCAGGAATCTTTACAAATACTGCTGCCGCGGTCCCACCCCAGAAACACTGTTGTTACTAACCAGGGGTACAGCCTCAAGATAAGAATGTTGAGAAAAGCTGTCCGTGTCATGCTGATGTACAGTAAGGGGTAAGAACTATCCAAGTTCAATGACAGGTTACGAGAACTGTGCTTCCCAGAACTCTCACACTTACAGAGAATAGCTATTTCCCTGTACTGGGGAGTATCAGGAGGATCTCCAGGTGTTTGTGAAGATGTTATCATGGCCTGAGATCATTGTAATTCTGCATGTGTTCTCACCTGACATCCGTGGATGAATAAACTCTGCATTCTGGGTGGGGTCCTTTGAGGTCTGGGTTGCTTTACCCTGGAACCAAGGAAAAGCTCTAGTTTCAAGAAAAGTGGCATGCAAACTCTTAGGCAGAGGGTCCTTCTTCTGAGTTCCCTGGGAAAATCTCACTTTACATATTTGGGGGATTCCAGACTTTCTGGAAGGGACCATCCACAGTCCCTGAGGTAGCCATTATTATCTCGGTTTGAAAGATGAGGAAACTGGGAGCGCCTGGGTGGCTCAGTTGGTCTGACTCTTGGTTTTGGCTCAGGTCATGATCTCATGGTTCATGAGTTGAAGCCCCACACTGGGCTCTGTGCGGGATTCTCTCCCTCCCTCTCTCTCTGCCCCTCCCCTCCCTCAAAATAAATAAATAAACTTTTAGAAAAAAAAAGGATGAAGAAACCAAGAAATAGAGAGCAAAAACAAATTGTCCCTGTGTTACCCATCTAGTAGGTTCAACAGTATGTTAGTTACGTATTGCTAAATGGATCACTGGAGGCCAAGCAAGACTGACCCCACAGAAAGCCAAGACTGCAGTTTTTCGCCAAAACCAAGGATATGGGCATTGATTCAATAATCCAGTCTGAAATTTGGCTTCTGTAGGAGACAAAATAAGAGAGAGGCTTCACTGATATTGGAAGCATGAGTTTCGCCTGGATGTCCCATGTGACCATACGGGAGCAGAGCATGAAGGAGAAACCTCACCATGAGGATCCCCACACGTATGAGGAGCTGACTTCTCTAACTCCTCCACAACACAGCTCCAATGTGGAGCTTAAAACGTGGTTTTAACATTCAGAGGCAGGCAGGTGTGAACCTCCTGACCATAGCTTGGAGTCTATGATCTTGAGATCAATGGCGCTTCGAACCCATCCTCTGCGGAAAGAAGATTGACTTATCCGTCAACCCTTAAGTCTGGGGCTGGCTGGCTTAATATGGGGCTGTGTCTAAGGTGTGGAGGGTAAGTGGTGATCAGATTCCGTCTCTTTTATGCCTTGTATGTCCAATAGACTACCCTTCGTCGTCACCAAAATTCTGCTCACATATCACAGTGTTGGCCGACGTCGTTGACTCATGGCCAGGATTTACTGAGATGAGCAACTCCCCCAAATAAACTGACTATCTTTCTTAAACCCACTGTGGGGCTCCAATAGACAGCTGTGTTCCTAAAGCATCTGTGACGAGAAGGCCTTGGAGTCCAGGTGAGCAGAGCCGGTATGAATGGCTGGAACAGCACGCAAAGGGTGAGATGTAGGATTATAAACCATGCTGCTCACACAAATTTCCCCCAAAGACATCTGGTCTTGAAATGGATGTGTGCATTGCATCTCATTGTCTGCAGACAGCAGGACAGCCTGGTGATCCAAATCCGCCAAGCCCACATGTGTCATTGTCTCTCAGCAGCTGCATCACGGCTGACACTCTCTTGGTCACCACCACCAAGGAGGGTATGAAGAAACATCCCCGTGGGAGGTCCATCCTAGCAGTGAAGTCCGGCTTCACCTGCTGTTTGGAATAGATCTCTTTGCAAAACCTCATTAGCCTCTAAATCCTAGTGCAACTGTGGGACACAATCTATTGTGTCTGATAACATTGAAGGGTAATCATGCCTCTAAACACAGAGTACTCTCCTCTGTTTAAGCAAATCTGAATGAAAAAAATATACGTCATTTTAAAGTTCTCTTCTAAACACCTGTAGCTCTTACCGATAGATTTGTGACTTAACACAGCAATGGAGCCGCCATTTTCTAAAATGAGGTATTGGAAGGTATGATGCCATTTAAAACTAAAAGTTTATACAATAATTACGCTGTGGTGTGAAATAGTGTAAAATGCACGAAGGTAGGTGCAAAAGACCTCTGGAAATACATATTCCCTTTTGGCAGAAAAAATAATTTTGAGGACCCCTATTGGTGGGAAGTGGGCCAAAAGATGCACAGACACTGGCCTCCAGCAAACTTCAGAGAAGAAATGATACATCTGGGGTGGGATATGGTGGCATGCCGAATAGACTGGACTTCCATTTGGCCACATGTGTTGGGCCTCTTTGCATGCGTCTTCTAAAATGAAATTGCCTGGGGTGCCTGGGTGGCTCAGTTGGTTCAGTGTCTGATGCGGGCTCAGGTCATGATCTCACAGTTCGTGGGTTCGAGCCCCATGCCAGCTGTCTGTGCTGACAGCTCAGAGCCTGGAGCCTACTTCAGATTCTGTGTCGCCCTCTCTCTCCGCCCCTCCCCTACTCGTGCTGTGTCTCTGTGTCTCTCTCTCTCAAAAATAAATGCTAAAAAAATAAAAAATAAAAAACGACTTCCTATTAAAAAAATAAATAAATACAAATAAAATGAATTTGCCCATGAGAACAATTATTTGTCTTTTCCAAGAAGGAAATAACCAGCACTCGCCGTGTGGCTCCAATCTCAGATTTTTTAAGATCTAATTTAGACGCTAAGTTAACAAGCCAAACTTTTTAGCCATAAAGTTAGACTAGAGGAAAAGAGAGAAAACTTTTAGGATGAACGGGGTCAATACATGTCAGAGAAACTTCTAGATTCGTCCCCTACAAGGGTCAAGGTCACATCACTGACAAGATGGTGGTCCAAGTTAATGGCATGGCTTGGTGAATCCATTTATGTAGGCTACAATTGAAGCCTCTGAAGCTGTGCACAGCAGCTCCTGGTATAATCCTGGGCATAAATACCCTCAAGGAGACTTGAGAATAGTCCTTTTGAAAGAAGGTTAAACATCATTCTCTCAGCTACTTCCTTATAGAATTCTGAATCCGGGTTTCATTAAAAGAAGAATGTGGCAACAAAGGGACATCCTATTACTGCTTATTTAGAGATTTCAACCCTACATTACATCCCTGGGATGAAAATGAAAGCTTCTCATGTACCTAACCTACCATTCTAGGAGCCAAAATATCAAGGTGAAAAGCATCCTCTCTGATTGTCTGAGCATGGAATACAAACAAAATAATTACTGACTCAAAAGGCATTTCAAACATGGAACCATGCAAAATAGGGAAGATTCTGTTTGTAAATTCCAATCACTACTTAGAAAGACTTTAAGGATTCATATCCTAGGCAACAGAAATGTGCTCCGTAAAAGAAATCTTCCCACATGCTTTTCTATATTTGACATAGTTAAGCTTACATTTGAACAAATGAATTTCTTACCTCTCTACTGAGTGGTCCTTCAGCAAACCAGCTTTCTGTTCTCCAAGTCACTCCATGAATGGGCAGAAAGAACTGGATCCCATTGTGGGGACCACAGGCCACCTCTCATCTAAGAGGGGTAGAAACTTTCATATCAAGACTTCCAGATGCACATGCTCAGGCATCAGCTGCCATTATCTTATAGGGGAGAGCTTTGTGGAAAACATCCTTGTCCCACGAATAGGAAAGTGGCATCAGTGACCAAGAATCAATGGTACATACAGTCATGGAATTGGCTCCCCATAAAAAAGACCATTTCTATGTTGATACATATCTTTTCTGGTTTAAAGAATAATCAGGGGGATAAATCTGAGACATCGGACTATGTTTACTGCAGTCATGAGATAAATTATTATTTTCTTCCATTACAGTTTGAATTTATGATTTTGGACACTTCAGTCATTAAGGTAAGGTATATAAACCTAACTGCAAACTCTCAGGACCATCGAAACAAGAACATTCCAGGGACTGCCACCTGAGACCTTTGCTTGGGGGTCCATGTGCCGCTGCTCCTGAGTCAGTCATTTGATAAACCAAAGGCAGGGAGAAAGAGTCTCTACTAACTGATGCTACAATGCTGAGGCCCTCATCGTCCCAGACCATGAAAAGCTGCAGCATGGCAAAGAACGTCAGCATGATGAAAACATCATGGGATCCAGGATGAGAATATGAATGTGGGACCACCATTTTGCAATATGGTGACCATGGATGTGGGAGAAAGATGTCAAAGCACTTCTGGACGCCTGTTTGGGTTCCAGGGCCTGGCAACCTCCTGTCATAGCAAAATGAGTTCTCCATGTGTTCCAGCCCCACAAGCCTGGTGAACAGTGCTTCAAGGACATGCAACATTCCAACAAACCCCACGGCCGTGGGATCAGGAAAGTTTTAGTGCGACAGAAATTTACTATAACCTCCATCTACCTTCTTCATTTTTCAAGTCCAATTCTGCAGAGTGCACTGCAGCCCTAGTATATGATGAAATGCTACATCCTAGAGGTCTTTTGCACGTCAATGGTTTCTTTGAGGGAGACCAAGCTGGTTTTGATGCTGAATTCCATCTTCAGGGGGCAACACCATGCAAAGTTCTTTCTGAAAGAAAAGACAGAAGAACATGAATCAACAACGGAAACATGGATTTGTTTTTCCCTGTGTCATTAACATTTTGGAATAAATAAAATAGCCACTAGTTTAATTTTAGTCTTAACTTATTTTTAATAAATTTTTATCATAATCCAGATTTAAATCACCATTAACAGATGAGAAAACAGCATTAATTGACTCAATTTAGGTCCGATGTTGGTAAGGATGTTTAAACAAAGACAGATTATGAATGACAATAATTCTCTTACATTAAATCACATGACATGATTCTCTTAGATTCAAACAACAACAATAACAACAAAGAAGATATAACAAACCAAAAGAAGAAGAAAAAAAAAAACGTTTCCAGAATCAATTCTGGACCATCTTAGCCAAAGAATATTTTTATGGATTGTGATGATCAGTCATGACAGTACTAAGAAGTCACCAAGAGCATAAGGTAAGAATTTTGATACAGAAGAAAATGTGAACTGTATTTCACAATCTTGGTTTCCTGTCTCTTGAGAGAACTGTGTGCACTTTGCATTACCAAGTCCATTCACCAACCTCATGAACTCTGAACTTTAGATGTCCAGGCTTAGACCTCAGAACAATGCTAAATAGGACTGCTTGTTAAAGAGCCGGAGAAGCTCAAAACAGACACGTTCATGGTCACATATAATGGAACAAGCAGAAGATAAGCAATCATTAGATAAGACATAAAACCTCCAGAATCATGGCTGTGATCTGCTTCTAGATTAATATTCTATCATCGAATATTTAGTGTTAAATAATGTAATAATGTATAAAATATAATGTTATAATAATTTGTGTCTTGTTATCTGACAGTGCATTATATGCATGTTATCTTCCAAATGATGTCTCCTTTCAGCTAAACCAGTAGGCATTTGATAGAATAAATCAATATACTATAATTAAAGTATTTCAACATTATTTTGCTTAGTTCTTTTCCTTTTTAATATAATTTATAGTCAAGTTGACTAACATACGGTGTGTAAAGTGCACTCTTGGTTTTTGGGGGTAGATTCCCGTGGTTCACTGCTCACATACGACACCCAGTGCCCATCCCAACAAGTGCCCTCCTCAGTGCCCATCACCCATTTTCCCCTCTCCCCCATCCCCCATCAACCCTCAGATTATTCTTTGTATTCAAGAGTTTCTTACGGTTTGTCTCCCTCCCTCCCCAATTGTAGTGTTCTAGATGTTGGGTAAGTTTGTTCCCCCAAATCCCTGTAGATAAAAAATAAACATGAAGTAAGCTGCTACCACTTTGGAAACAGACAGAGGCATACAACTATAATGGGAATCATGTTATAGGCACAAAAGGCATATTTAAGGAATGGAATACAAGGGGGAATATACATTAATAAAAAATAATGTCACCAAATTCATCATGGATGAGATACTTCTTTGCTTAAAAACTTGGTTGTGTACTGGGGCACCTAGTTGGCTCAATTGGCTAAGTGTCCAACTCTTGATTTTGACTCAAGTCATGATTGCGATCTCATGGTTGGGAGACTGAGCCTCACTTGGGTTCCAAGCTGGACGTGGAGACTGCCTAAGATTCTTTCTCTCCTTCTCCCTCTGCCCTTCCGTGCTTGTGCTCGCTCGCTTGCTCTCTCAAAAAAATAAAATAAATTAAAATAAATTGATTGTATAGTTGGATCCTGCATGAGAAGCCAGAATATAATTGTTTCACATGCATTTTAAAGTTTATTTATTTATTTTGAGAGAGAGAGAGCGCACACATGCGAAAAGGGGAAGGGCAGAGAGAGAGAGAGAGAGAGAGGGAAAGAATCCTAAGCAAGTTCCAGGCTGGCAGCGCAGAGCCTGATGCGGGGCTTGATCTCAGGATCTGTGAAATCAGGACCTGAGCCCAGACCAAGAGTTGGACGCTTAACCGACTGAGCCAGACAGGTGTCCCTGTTTAACATGTGTTTTCAAATGTACATATTCTAAGAACCGTTTTACTGGAATATGAAGCAAAGCATCAAGTCTCCTGCTTTGATATCCCTTTTAGAGACAGATCATAGCATTTCCTGGTTCCTGATGCAAACCAGGAGTTACAGACCGATCAGGACTAACTAAAGGTCCAGGCAGTTTTGACTGGTCCTGACCAATGGCCTTAGGGTGAAAGGCACTCTCTAACATTGGCATCAGTTATATTTAATGCTTCATTTATTTTTATCTTATTATTTTTCAATGTATGTTTACAATTTCCTTATAAAAGTCTTTGCACCAGTTTTATTCTATTCATTACTAATTCCTTGCATTTGTGTGCCTTCGTGAAAGGTATTTTCTAAAAATGTTATGTTCTAATTATTGCCATTATACTGATAAATAAGTGATGGTGAATATTTATGTTGTATCCTGCAACCTTGGTAAAACCTCATTGGTTTGAACAATTTATCTAACTATTCTTTGAGGTTTGAAGTTTTCTAGGTAGAAAATGAATAAGCTCTGAAGGATAACAGCTCCTTCCTTTATAAACTTCAAAGATTTTGATTTTTTTCTTATTTTATTGAGCTGGACTTTAGTACCTCCCATAAAAAAGCTGAAAGGAGGTGGTAATAAAAAGCATTCTTATTCCTGATCTTAAACAAAAATACATTTACCTTTTCACTATTAATTATATTTCAAGTCGGTTTTGTTTTAAATGATGTTTATCAGGGTATGAAAGTTGCTTTCTGTCCCTAATTGGTAAGGACGTCCTTGAAAAAGAAAAAGTCAGGAATACTGACTTTATCAACTGCTTTTTCTCAATCCATCAAAATGATTATATAGGTTTTTATCTGGTGATTAATAGATTGATGTTTCTAATATTAATTCAGCATTGTATTTCTCAGAGAACCCCAATTATTCCATGTAATTATTACTCTTTATACATTGCTAGATTATTTTATTATTATTTTAAGATGTTTGTTCTTAGATTTAATAAAATTTATTCTCCTTGGATAACCTGGTTATTAAAGTTAGGTAGCCTCATAAAATGAGTTGAGAGAAGTTCCTTATTTTTCTGGTTTTTGGAAGAGTTGTATTGGTTTGGAATTATTTGTTGATAGCTTGCTAGAATCAACGTGTAAAATCATGTGGTTACAGGTCTTAAAGTTTTTAAATTTTTTTTTAATATTTATTGTTTTGAGAGAGACAGAGAGACAGAGACAGAGATAGAGTGTGAGTGGCGGAGGGGCAGAGAGAGAGGGAGACACAGAATACGAAGCAGGCTCTAAGCTCTGAACTGTCAGCACAAAGGGCGAGATCATGACCTGAGCCGAAGTCCACACTTAACTGACGGAGCCACCCAGGCGCCATTCAGTTTTAAAAATTTATCTGTTTCTTGGGGCCCCTGGCTGAGTTGGTAGAGTGTGTGGCTCTTGATCTTGGGGTCATGAGTTTGAGCCCCATGTCAGGTGTAGAGAGACTGCTTAAATAAATACACTTTAAATAAATAAATAAATAAATAAATAAATAAATAAATAAATAAATAAATTGGGGTGCCTGGGTGGCTCAGTTGGTTGAGCATCCAACTTCAGCTCAGGTCATGATCTCGTGGTTCACAAGTCTGAGCTGTGCATTGGGCTCTGTGCTGACAACTCAGAGCATGAAGGCTGCTTCGGATTCTGTTTCCTTCTTTCTCTGCCCTCCCCAGCTCATACTCTGTCTCTCTCTCTCTTTCTCAAAAATAAGTGAAACATTGAAAAAAATTTTGAAAAATAAATAAATGAATACAATTTATGTTTCTTCTTGAGTCAGTTATAACTTTCTAGGATTTTGAAAATTTACATTTTTTAATTGGTGTGAAATTAACACTATCATTTTATTATTTTCTTGGTCGTGGCAGTTTCTATCCTTTTTCTTTTTTTATTCTAATAGTATATTTCTTTCTCATATTCTCTTTCTGTCCTTCCTAATCAATCTTGCCAGAGGTTTTCCATTCTTACTATTTTATTCTTCCTACTTCGGCGAAGTTTAATCTGTTGTTCTTTTTCTAATGCCCTATGCTACATGTTCAACTCATTGGTGTCCGTCTTATTGTCTCTTCTAACATCAACACTTAAGATTTTAAATTTCCCTTTAGATACTACTCTATAGTATCTCCCCTTTTTAAAGTATATAGTATTATTGTTGTTTATCTATATCTTCTGTTCCATTATGATCTCTTTTTGACCCATCAATTTTTTAAAACATGTGCTTTAAAAATCTAAAATATGGAAGTTTTCTACTTAACTCTTTATTCTTCATTTCTAACTTAATGCATTATGGAGAGAGAATGTGACTCATATGATACAAGCCTGATGAGATTTACTGACTACCTGCTTTATGAACTAAGCATTCAATTTTCATAAACATTCCATGTATTACCTTGAGAGAATGTATTTTTCCTTTGTTGCCTGTACATTCACATGTTAACATGAAATGTATTTTTCTTTTCATTATATTTTCTGTTTAAAAATTTTCCACCTTGTAGGAAAGTTACTGAATTATAGAGCAATGTTCGAAAATTAATTCAAATATGTTTATAGAGTGCTAAGCACATGCTTATGTATGCCTATATACTATGTGTTAAGAACACAGTGACAAAAGAGAACGACATAGTGTATATTCCCATGGACCTACCATAGTGTCTAGAGGGGAAAAGGGGTAAATACTCACATGGTTACTTACTGTTGTGGTAAATGCCACAAAGGGAAAGCACAGTGTGCAATGAGGAAGGTTCTGTCTGAGATAAAGTACTCTAGCTACAGCATGTGGGGCATCATTAACTGTACTCAGAAGTCTGCACACAGAATATAGAAAAGTCACCCAAGTATGTGAATCATCAAGAATGGAAGGGGAGAAGATATATGCAAATGACATATCTGACAAAGGGTTAGTACTTAAAATCTTTAAAGAACTTATCAAACTCAACACCTAACAAACAAATAATCCAGTGAAGAAATAGGCAGAAGACACAAATAGACAATTTTCCCAAGAAGACATCCAGATGGCCAACAGACACATAAAGATGCCAACATCACTCATCATCAGGGAATTACAAATCAAAACCACAATGAGATATCTCTTCACACCTGTCAGAATGGCTAAAATCAACAACTCGGGAAACAACAGATGTTGGCAAGGATATGCAGAAATGGGGAACACTCTTGCACTGTTGGTGGGAATGCAAACTGGTGAAGCCACTCTGGAGAACAGTATGGAGATTCCTCAAAAAATAAAAAATAGATCTTTTGACCCAGGAATTGCACTACTAGGTATTTATCCAAAAGACACAAAAATGACAATTTGAAGGGGCATGTGCACCCCAATGTTTATAGCAGTGTTATGGACAATAGCCAAATTGTGGAAAGAGCTCAAATATTCACTGACCAATGAATAGATAATAAGATATGATGTGTGTATATACACAATGGAATATTACTTGGAGGTCAAGAAGAATGAAATCCTGACATTTGCAAAATGTGGATGGAACTAGAGTGCATTATGCTAAGTGAAATAAGTCAGTCAGAGAAAGACAAACATATGATTTTACTCATATGTGGAATTTAAGAAACACAACAGGTGAACATAGGGGAAACAAAGGGAAAATAAGATAAAAACAGAGAGGGAGGCAAACCATAAGAGAATCTTAAATACAGAGAACAAACTGAGGATTGCTGGAGGGGTGTTGGGTATGGGCATGGACTAAACGGGTGATGGGCATAAGAAGGCACTTGTTGGGATGAGCACTGGGTATTATATGTAAGTGATGAATCACTGGGCTCTACTCCTGAAACCAATACTACACTATATGTTAACTAATATTGAATTGAAAAAAAAAAAGGAAGGTTCAATGGTTCAAGTACAGGTCTGTCTCCCTACCCTATCCCTCTTTCATTCTCATTCCCCTCCCTATCTCCACTAGGTCCTCGTGTCTTTTCTTGCTTTCTTTCTTTCTTGCTTTCTTGCTTGCTTTCTTTCATCTTTCTTCCACTCATTCATGTGTCTACTTTTTGGTTCCTCAGTACCACAGATGTCTGTCTCTGGAAGCATATTATTGGGTGCTTAGGACAAAACTGCACAACTCTGTGGGTGTTATCTGCTCAGTAGAGTTTCTAATGACACACCCAATAAATTAATTTTTCCTGTCCAAAAGTTACATGGTTTATCAAATTTTGTCATTAATTGGAAAGGTGCATATGTAAATATCAAGGAATATTTTTAAGAAGTTACCATGCTTTGTATTATCCTAACAAATGCAATCACCTAAAGTGAGGGTTCCTTTCATCATGTTCAACAGATAATTTATATTGTAATTGTGTGAAGTTAGAGAAGTTTTTCTTGTTGTTGTTGTTAGATGGATTACACTGAAGACTCATATTGCCCTGACAGTCAATTAAAATGTCTGGTTATTTTTATTATACATTTATTGAGTCTTATCTCGAGTTGTTACTTGAGAGGCTGGCATATCTGACCGCGTACTTTGCTGATATCAGTCTCCATCTTGTTAGATTCATTTCATCAATCCAGCACAACAATAGCCCTGGCTTATTTTGGTCTCAAGTGTATCACTCAATCCATTAGCTAATCATCCCAGCTTCCCCTACTTTGTAACCCTGATCAGCAGACTATCCATTTCTTCATCCAAGTCATTAACTAAAATGTCCATGGGAGAGGACCAATGAGCAAACGAGAGAGAGACCAAGAGAAACAATCCTCCAGTTGGACATCCCTCCCTTAATCTTTAATTTCAAAAGTTTAACCTGATCTTATTTGTATTTTCATCCAGTTCTCAAAGCTATGATTAAAAAACTTTGTCAAAATTTTGCTCAAATGAAGATACTATCCTTCAAGCCTACCACATTTCTCGAGTTTATCAATCCAGTGAAATGATTTTAGTCTGGCATGATTTGTTCATAATGAGCCCACCCTGACTCATGGTGACCTCCACTTTCTAATTTAAGTGCTCACCAACCAGCCTTTAAAATAGTCCATTTCCAAATTATCCTTAGGGATGACATTAAGCTCATGTTCTCTCAGAGCTAAACTGCTTTGTTGGTGATCTCATGTGAGTTCTAATCATCAAATCCAGTGTGTCTTCCACTATCCCTGCTAGACCTCCTCATGGCATTTGACATTGTCAAACACCCCACATTTCTTGCTCACACATTTGTGCAATTCATCTTCTTCTTGGTCTTTTAAAAATCAGAACATTTGGTCACTTCCAATTTCCTGGATGGAAATCTCTGCTCCTTATAAATGACTTCTCAACATTGCCAGTGATAATCAGTCCACACAACTGGTGAGCTCTTTCATGAATTTGAGAAGCAAAATTTGAAAGTTAGAACACCTTTCTCCACAACTGGTTTCCCCTTCTAATCTCCTCACAGTCTTGAGATTTTAATGTTCTTCTAAATGTTAGTTTCACAATTACCTGTGTGCAAGTTACTCTCAAGGACAGAGCAGAGGAAGGAATATAAAAGTCCAAGATATAGTCTGTCTTGCTATGAAAGAACTAGTCAATGGTTCTTATCATTGCCTAGGTGACAAAACAGTTAGAATTTAAAGTTCTCTCTGTGGAACACCCTGATATTATGAAAGACCATAATTATTGGTAGCTCTCTTCATCTTTTGGCTGGTTTGGCCAGCCACAATCATCCCATTCTGGGGTTTTCTGCAAATAGCTGCTTGTTTGGTTTTGTTTGATTTGAGGATATTAGTAGTCAAAAAATCAGACAAGGAAGAGGATGTGAAACAATTATGGAAAATAATTATGGAAAACAGAGAAAAATAAAAATAAAAACGAATTATGGGAGGAAATATTTAAAGTTAAGACTAATTTGTTATTGCAGTTAATTTTGGTGAGTTGTGAAAAGACCACAGCCATCACATAATTTTAGAAGCAAGGATCCAAGGGAAATTTGGTGTTGCAGAGGGCAACTACTAAGCTTGTTGTCAAGAAGCTGTGAGGGTTCCCCCAAAATGTCCATTACTTGAGTACAAGCAGTTCCTTGAGCAGAGCTAATTCCTACCTATTGTTCTCCCTTGGGATTTGGTGGCCTTTTTGAGGGAACAAGTCAGTAAAAAACAGGTATTTGTTTCTTGAACTCCTCCATCTGTACTTCATAAAAGGATTAAAGACAGTGTGTTAAGTTTGCCTAAAAAGACAAATGTCTGGAGAAGGTGAATAGATGTGAAGTACTCCAGAGTAAAGGAGAAGTAGTTAGATGCCATAGGATGGAGACATTTCTTTTTACTTCCCAAGTTTATTACAGCCTATATATTTCCTCTTACTGATGATTTCTCAAGCTCTTAAACAACAAAATAATATATATCCTTCTCTCCAGGACTATCGTTAAATTGGCAAACAGAAATGACTGTTTACACTATAGCGTGGCTTTGGGTAAAAGAAAGTGAGAGGAACATTGGCAGACAGAAAGGACAGTGGCAGCCATAAAGAATTCATGAGAACTGTAACTACCTGGGTTCTGTGGGAGAAAGATTTAGAGCATAGTTTTCAGTCAACCCTGAGAAGTACCTGTGAAGACCTCATATTTTTTAGCTAGACTATTCCATAGAACACTAAGTGAGGTCTTCTCTCCTTCTTCTAGCTACACAGTTGAACTCAAAAGCTCTTCTGATATCTTTCATAGTTTTAAATGCTTTACTTAATTATTTAATTCTCTTTTTTTAATGTAACCCTACACCTAATGTGGGGCTGAAACTCGTGACCCCAAGATCAAGAGTTGCATGCTCTACCAACTGAGCCAGCCAGGTGCCCTGGGCTTAAGACTTCTTAACGCTTTTCTTAAAAATTTCTGCAAAGACTTTATATTCCTGGATTGGTTCTGTGTCCATCCTCTCATATTTGGCCCATGTTCTGAGTTCACTCAGATGGCTTCTTTGTGATGATCACAATCTCTGTTGAAACGTCAGCTTTCCTGTATCCGTTAGGATTATTTGCCATTGCGCGGTCATGTTTTTCTTTTGGAAAATTGCCTGTCCAGTCTCTGTTCTTGCTCCACATGTAAATGAACGTCTTATTTTTGATTTTCATGTTACACATTTTTAAATGTTTATTTATTTTTGAGAGAGAGAAAGAGAGAGAGAGAGGGAGGGAGGAAGGGAGGGAGGGCAGGGAGAGGGTGACATAGAATCCAAAGCAGTTTCCAGGCTCTGAGCTGTCCACACAGAGCCTGACACAGGGCTCAAACTCACAAACTGCGAGATCATGACCTGAACAGAAATCAGACGCTTCACCAACTGAGCCACCTGGTGCCCCCGCATTTTTTAAAAAGAAAGCTGTCTCTCTGAAACTGATAATTCCCTATAAAACGCCAACAAGTGCATGGAAGGTTTTAGATTCCTCCCTGGTTATGTGACCCTCCTTGCCATTTCTTGTCAAATCTCCTTTTCCATATTTTAATTTTTTTTCTATAGTATTTTCCCATTGTGTTTCATAGTACCGCTATGTACAACTTAGACACTCTATGCCTGTTTTTGTGGCCTCCGAGCATGTTTGCCTATCAGTACTGTGCATTATAATGTAGCCTTACTCACAGTTGGTAGGGGGCCTCCTCATCTCAAAATCCGTCGTTTTTGTGGGAGTGAGTCGTGAAAACCTCACCCATTTTTCTCAGCATGATCAGCAGAGCAGAGTTGCTACCATCTTTAAACTCTGTTCTGTCACGCCACGCTTGTAACCACCTGGCGACCACACAATTCCTTGACTAATCGTGTGCCCCCTGCTTCTTTTCTGCATCCTGCCTCGGCATCCCTGATTTGCTTTTTTCCAACAAAGTTTTGCCTTTTGGGCTTTGCCACCCACCCTGAAGAACATATTGGAGGTGTCTCCCCTCCTCTGGCATCCCCCTTGACACTGTCCAAGTTTTACTTAAATTAGGAGACTTTCTTCATACATCGTGGTTCGTCACTTGGGTGTTTCTTCACTTCATCAAACATGAAATTGAACTTTAACGCTGTCCTTCTCTTTGTTGTTTTCCATTGCTTTGGTCAGGACAGCAGAGATATCTATAGCTAAGATTACCGGTGAGAAATTTGTTATTTCTGTTTGTTTCTAAAATTGTGAAATATAAAACAAATACAATATGCTAATCACCTCCACTGTAATTGCCTTACAATTACATATGGGTCCCTTACATGTTTTTAATATTTTTGCTTTTGGGTCCATATCTCCTACGAGACTGCTAATTCCGTGAGCGTTGACTCACACAGCACATGTTGGTTGGTTGTTGAGATGAATGGCCTAATTAGAGAAACGATTTCATATTCTTCTCATTTCATACAAGGATATAATAGGCCTTGGGGTGGGAGGAGCAACACAAATTTGATCACACTTGTTTTCACATATTAAGACTGACAATATTCAGATGGTTGACATCACTCAACGTGGCTTTTTTTCCCCTCAGTTTTCAAGTTCTACTTCAAATGCAGTCTTTATGAATGTAAAAAAGTGCGTGTGTCCTGATGAATGCAGCTTTCCGAGGTTCTTGGAAGGACTCTGGATTTCCTTTGTTTCAATTCTCATGGAACCATTTCTTTTTTTTTTTTAATATCTTTAATGTTTATTTTTGAGAGAGACAGAGACAGATTGTAAGTGGGGGAGGGGCAGAGAGAGAGGGAGACACAGAATCCAAAGCAGGTTCCAGGCTCTGAGCTGTCAGGGCTTGAATGCATAGACTTGAACTCACGAACCGTGAGATCATGACCTGAGCTGAAGTCGGACACTTAACCGACTGAGCCACCCAGGTGCCTGTCATGGAACCATTTCTTTGCTGCCCTCTTCTCTGTGTTCACAAACCCAGAGACACCTGCTTGGCAACAAACAGACTCAGCCTGTTGTATCTTGCTTCCTATTTCTGGCATTCTTTTATGTCCTCCTGTGGATAAGTAATGCCGGGGAATTTTGAAATGGGAAGTACTCTTAGGATCTAACTCCAGCTCCCTTACTTTCCAGACTGAGGACCTGAGGCCAGGATCCAGAGAGGCACACACAATTTGTCAGCTAGTGAGCAGGAGAGCTAATTTTCCTGAGATCAAGTTTCATGTTCTTTCCATGGCCTTTATTTTGAACTTGAGCATCAGGTGAGTAGACAAGTACACACAGTGCAACAGCAATTATGTCCCTGGAAACACAAAGCATCACCTTCAAGCTCAACAACTTGGCAGCTACTTAAACTTCAGTTTTTGCTCCAAGTAAAAATAAAATATAATGGGTCTCATTAGCATAAATGTGACATTTAGGTACATCCAGGGCACATAGACACTTTATGTTTCTGGGTGATGAACATCTTTTTGCTTTCAAATAGATGGCCTTTGTTTATGTTTATCACAGTCTCAAATTCCTCTCTTCTCAGACGATGGTATAAACGGAATATTTCTGCCACTCCTTTTTCCTATTTTAAATGATTCTTTAAAATGTATGAAATACATGGTGAAAATAATGGACAATGGCAGGTTATCTAAGCAGCCGATTTAGGCAGTCACAAACAAGATACTAACCTGCATGACAGGCAAGAAAAAATTCTTTTTTTTTAAACCATACTACTCAAAGCCATCCACAGTCTCTTTTTTCCCCCAATTTTTTAAATGTTCATTTGTGGTTGAGAAAGAGAGACACACAGGGCAAGCAGGGAAGGGGCAGAAAGAGAGGGAGACACAGAATCCGAAGCAGGCTCCAGGCTCTGAGCTGTCAGCACAGAGCCCGACGTGGGACTCAAACTCACAGACTGCGAGATCATGACCTGAGCTGAAGTTGGCCACTCAACCAACTGAGCCACCCAGGCACCCCAAGAGAAACATCTTAAAGGCAGAACAAAACTCAAGTGGAAGAGACTGATTGGAGGATCAACACAACAATCTGCACAACCTGAACCACAGAATTCAGCCGGTATGCAGCACAGAGAGGTGAATTTGGGGAGCGAGAAGCCGCAGAGGGTAGGGAGCCACTTTTGTGGGCAGAGAGAGGATGGAGACTGCGATGGGGAGAGAATACGGGAAAAGCACCCCTCCCCAAAAGCAGCTGGAGAGAAAGTGGAAAATTGGAAACAGCCACAGGGACTAAACTAAAAAGGAAGAAAGGAGAGAGGAGAGGGTTTAAATTCCATTAAGACTGTAAACAAGGGGAGCGCAAAGGCTGCAACTCCACAGCTCGATACCTGGTGGTGCTCTGGTGGGAAGGACGAATCCCCAGGAACAGAGTGGGGTCCAGGAGGTTCTTGGGCCACACGGGAAAAAGCGGTTCCACTGCCAGAAGGACATTTGGTGGAGACTGTTGTAGCCACCTGGACCCAGCAGACCCCAGAAAATGGCCACATTCGCTGGTGCTGGGGCAAGGTTGTTGAGGGTGAAGCCTGGTGCCAGATGTGAGCTGTGATTTCCCATAATCCCTGAAACTCTGCTGCTACACCGTCCCGGGAACTTTCTGTGGGGTGGGCTGGCATTGGGCTGTAGTCTTGGGGCACCAGCAGCAGCAGGGTCCAGCAAGCGTTCCTGGGTGCAGCCGACATTCGGCCATTGCTCATTCGGCCAGTGCTCGGTGAGACCCTCCCGCAGAGGGGCGGAATGGGTCAAAGCCGCAGTCCTTCTTAAGTAAGGGGCCAGGAAAACAACCACATCTGAGACAAAACTCAGGAGAGAGGTACTCCCTGGGGCCTGGTCACAGAGAGTGCAAAAGTGGGCAGTGGACGGAAGCTGAAGACAGAGGACAGTGCACGATTGCTGACCCGGGAGAACAGACTAGGTAGCTGGGTGGCACCATTTTCACCACTCTCGTGCATGTGCAGCCGCACTGAGGAGAGCCTCAACAATCCACCCCAGTAGGCTAGCAGTGCCATCTAGTGGAGAACAGAGCGGTTACACTGAGTCCCGCCCAACTGGGCCACCTTCGCTCTCAAGACCACAAGTCTCACTGCCGGCTTAGTTTATGGAGAATACAGCGGTACATAGACAGACCTCTAGGGGAAAACGAAGTAATTTCAGTCTTACTTCAATCTGTTAGCAGGTTCATCTATTCAATTTTCTTTCTTTTTTTTTCTTTTATACTTCTATTCTTTTTTTTGAATACAGGAAGAGAAAAAATTAATTTTTATTTTCAATTTTTAATAAAAATATTTTTAATTTGTATTACTATATTTTTTACTTTTGTGTAAATTTTTTCAAATTCTAGGTTACTTCCATCATTTTACTTTAGTCTACTTCAGTGTATTCACCTTGTCAAATTGTCAAACAATTTCCTTTTTTTCGTTTTTTCTTTTGTTCTCTTTTTCGTTTCTTTTCTTTTTCATGAATACAGAAAAAGAAAAAATTCATATTTATTTTTAATTTTTATTAAAAGTGTTTTTAATTTTTTCTACTATATTCTTTACTATTGTGTATATTTTTTTCAAATTCTACTTTACTCCCATCATCTCATTTTAGTCTACTTCACTGAATTAACATTTTTAAAATTCTCAAACGATTTCCTTTCTATTCCCCCCCCCTTTTTTTCTCTAATCTGTCAAACCACCTTCAACACCCAGACCAAAACACACCTAGGATCTAGCATCATTTATTCGATTTGTGTCTGTGTGTTTAATATTTAATTTTAGTATTTTTTTAATTTTAACTTTTTTTTTACTTCCAATTATTCTACCTCATTAATTCCTTTTCTCCCTTCAAAATGACACAACGCAGGAATTTACCCCAAAAGAAAGAGCACGAAGAAACAACAACCAGGGATTTAACCAACACAGATACAAGCAAGATGTCTGAACCAGAATTCAGAATCACGATAATAAGAATACTAGTTGGAGTTGAAAATAGATTAGAATCCCTTTCTGCAGAAGTAAAAGAAGTAAAAAATAGCCAGATGAAATTAAAAATGCTATAACTGAGCTGCAATCACAGATGGATGCAGCGGTGGCAAGGATGGACGAGGCAGAACAGAGAAACAGCGATATAGAGGACAAACTTATGGAGAATAATGAAGCAGAAAAAAGAGGGAGATTAAGGCAAAAGAGCACAACTTAAGAATTAGAGAAATCAGTGACTCATTAAAAAGGAACAACATCAGAATCACGGGGGTCCCAAAAGAGGAAGAGAGAAAAACAGCGGTAGAAGGGTTATGTGAGCAAATCATAGTGGAAAACTTTCCTAACCTGTGCAAAGACACAGACATCAAAATCCAGGAAGAACAGAGGACCCCCATTAGATTCAACAAAAACCAACCCTCAACAAGGCATATCATAGTCAAATTCTATAAATACTCAGGCAAGGAGAGAATCATGAAAGTAGAAAGGGGAAAAAAAAAGTCCCTTACCTACAAGGGAAGACATATCAGGTTTGCAGCAGACCTATCCACAGAAACTTGGCAGGCCAGAAAGGAGTGGCAGGATATATTCAGTGTGCTGAATCAGAAAAAAATATGCAGCCAAGAATTCTTTATCCAGCAAGGCTGTCATTCAAAACAGAAGGAGATATAAAAAGTTTCCCAGACAAACAAAAATTAAAGTTTGTGACCACTGAACCAGTCCTGCAAGAAATTTTAAGGGGGACTCTCTGAGGGGAGAAAAGATGAATGAATATATATACCAAAAGCAACAAAGATTAGAAAGAACCAGAGAACACCACCAGAAACTCCAACTCTACAAGCATCATAATGGCAATAAATTCATTATCTTTCAGTAGTCACTCTAAACATCAATGGACTCAATGCTCCAATCAAAAGACATAGGGTAACAGAATGGATAAGAAAACAAGATCCATTTAGGTGCTGTTTACAAGAGAACCTCTTTAGACCTAAAGACACCTTCAGATTGAAAATAAGGGGATGGAGAACCATCTATCATGCTAATGGTCAACAAAAGAAAGCCGGAGTAGCCATACTTATATCAGACAATCTAGACTTTAAGATAAAGACTGTATCAAGAGATGCAGAAGGGCATTATATCATAATCAAGGGGTCTATCCACCAAGAAGACATAACAATTGTAAACATTTATGCACCAAATGTGGAGGCACCCAAATATATAAATCAATTAATCACAAACATAAAGTAGGAGACTTCAACACCCCACTCACAGCAATGGACAGATCATCTAATAAAAAAATCAATAAGGAACCAATGGCTTTAAATGACACACTGGACCAGATGAACTTAACAGATATATTCAGAACATTTCATCCTAAAGCAGCAGAATATACATTCTTCTCCAGTGCACATGGAACGTTCTCCAGAATAGACCACATACTGGGACACAAATCATCCCTCAGCAAGTACAAAAAGATCGAGATCATACCATGCATATTTTCAGACCACAACGCTATGAAACTCAAAATCAACCACAAGACAAAATTTGGAAAGGTAACAAATACTTGCCATCCTACTAAAGAATGACTGGGAAACCAGTAAGTTAAAGAGGAAATTAAAAAGTATATGGAAGTCAATGAAAATGGTAGCACCACAACCCCAAACCTCTGGGATGCAGTAAAGGTGGCCATAAGAGGAAAGTATATAGCAATCCAGGCCTTCCTAAAGAAGGAAGAAAGATCTCAGATACACAACCTAACCTTATGCCTTAAGGAGCTGGAAAAAGAACAGCAAATAAAACCCAAAACCAGCAGAAGACAGGAAATAAAAACATTAGAGCAGAAACTAATGCTATCAAAACCAAAAAAACAAAACAAAACAAAACAAAAAAACACTAGAACAGATCAATGAAACCAGAAGCTGGTTCTTTGAAAGAATTAACAAAATTGATAAACCACTAGCCAGTTTGATCAAAAAGAAAAAGGAAAGGACCTAAATAAATCAAATCAAGAATGAAAGAGGAGAGATCACAACCAACACAAAAAAAAAAAAACAAGAAGACAATATTATGAGCAATTATATGCCAATAAAATGGACAATCTGGAAGAAATGGACAAATTCCTCGAAACATATACACTACCAAAACTGAAACAGGAAGAAATATAAAATTTGAACAGACCCATAACCAGTAAGGAAATCGAATTAGTAACCAAAAATCTGCCAAAAACAAGAGTCCAGGGCCAGATGGCTTTCCAGGGGAATTCTACTAAACATTTAAGGAAGAGTTAACACCTATTCTTTTGAAGCTGTTCCAAAACAAAGAAATGGAAGGAAAACTTGCAGCAACCTCTTTCTATGAAGCCAGTATTACCTTGATTCGAAAACCAGACAGAGACCCCAATAAAAAGGAGAACTATAGACCAATTTCACTGATGAACATGGATGCAAAAATCTTCAACAAGATATTAGGCAACCAGATCCAATAATACATTAAAAAAATTATTCACCACAACCAAGTGGGATTTCTACCTGGATTGCAGGGCTGATTCAATATCCACAAAACAATTACTGTGATTCATCACATTGATAAAAGAAAGCACAAGAACAAGAACCACATAATCCTCTCAATAGACACAGAGAAGGCATTTGACAAAATACAGCATCCTTTCTTGATAAAAACCCTCAAGAAAGTAGGGATAGAAGGAGCATACCTTGAGATCATAAAAGCCATATATGAAAGGCCCAACAATTACATCATCCTCCGTGGGGAAAAACTGAGAGCTTTCCCCCAAAGATCAGGGAGAAGACAGGGATGTCCACTCTCATCACTGTTGAATTATTGGAAGTCTTAGCCTATGAAATCAGACAACACAAAGAAATAAAAGGCATCCAAATCGGCCAGGAGGAGGTCAAACTTTCACTCTTGCAGATGACATGATCTTCTATATGAAAAACCCTAAAGATTCCACCAAAAGCTGCTAGAATCGATTCATGAATTCACCAAAGTTGCAGGATATAAAATCAATGCACAGAAATCGGTTGCATTCCTATACACCAACAATGAAGCGACAGAAAGAGAAATCAAGGAATCGATCCCATTTCCAGTTGCACAAGAAAACCATAAAATACCTAGGAATAAATCTAACCATAGAGGTGAAAAATCTATATGCTGAAAACTATAGAAAGCTTATGAAAGAAACTGAAGAAGACACAAAAAAATGGAAAAAGATTCCATGCTTCTGGATGGGAAGAACAAATATTGTGAAAATGTCAATCCTACCCAAAGCAATCTACATATTCAATACAATCCCTATCAAAATAACACCAGCATTCTTCACAGAGCTAGAACAAATAATCCTAAAATTTATGGAAACAGAAAAGACCCCAAATAGCAAAGCAATCTTGAAAAATAAAACCAAAGCAGGAGGCATCACTATCCCAGACTTCAAGCTATACTACAAAGCTGTAGTCATCAAGACAGTATGGTACTGGCACAAGAACAGACACTCAGATCAATGGAACAGAATAGAGAACCCAGAAATGGACCCACAAATGTATGGCCACCTAATCTTTGACAAGGCAGGAAAGAATATCCAATGGAATAAAGATAGTCTCTTCAGCAAGTGGTGCTGGGAACACTGGACACCGACATGCAGAAGAATGAACCTGGACCACTTTCTTACCCCATACACAAAAATAAACTCAAAATGGATGAAAGAGCTAAACGTAAGACAGGAAGCCATCAAAATCCTCGAGGGGAAAGCAGGCAAAAACCTCTTTGATTTTGCCTGCAGCAACTTCTTACTCAACACGTCTCTGGAGGCAAGGGAAACAAAAGCAAAAATGAACTACTGGGACCTCATCAAAATAAATTAAAATAAAATAAGATAAAATAAAATTAAATTAAATTAAAAAAAAGCTTCTGCACAGCAAAGGAAACCATCAGCAAAACTAAAAGGCAACTGACAGAATGGGAGAAGATATTTGCAAATGACATATCAGATAAAGGGTTAGTATCCAAAATCCATAAGGAACTTATCAAACTCAACACCCAAAAAACAAATACTCCAGTGAAGAAATGGGCCAAATACATGAATAGACACTTCTCCAAAGAAGACATCCAGATGGCCAACCAACACATGAAAAAATACTCAACATCACTCATCATTAGGGAAATACAAATCAAAACCACAATGAGATACCACCTTATACCTGTCAGAATGGCTAACATTAACAACTCAGGCGATAACAGGTGTTGGCGAGGATGCGGAGAAAGAGGATCTCTTTTGCATTGTTGGTGGGAATGCAAACTGGTGCAGCCACTCTGGAAAACAGTATGGAGGTTCCTCAAAAAACTAAAAATAGAACTACCCTACGACCCAGCAACTGCACTACTAGGCACTTATCCATGGGATACAGGTGTGCTGTTTCAAAGGGACACGTGCACCCCCATGTTAATAGCAGCACTATCAACAACAGGCAAAGTATAGAAAGAGCCCAAATGTCCATCGATGGATGAATGGACAAAGAAGATGTGGTATATATGGAGTATTACTCAGCAATCAAAAAGAATGAAATCTTGCCATTGGCAACTATGTGGATGGAACTGGAGGGTATTATGCGAAGTGAAATGAGTCAGTCAGAGAAAGACAAAAATCATGTGACTTCACTCACCTGAGAACTTTAAGAGACAAAACAGATGAACATAAGGGAAGGGAAACAAAAATAAAAACAAAGAGGGGGAAGAAACAGAAGAGACTCATAAATATGGAGAAGAAACTCAGGGTTACTGGAGGGGTTGTGGGAGGGGGGATGGGCTAAATGGGTACAGGGCACTAAGGAATCTACTCCTGAAATCACTGTTGCAGTATATGCTAACTAACTTGGATGTGAATTTTAAAAAATAAAATTAAAAAATAGAAAATAAAATTATCAGCAGAGTTCAAAAACAATAAAGATATCTGACTCCCCTCCTAGAAAGAAAAATAAAAGGAAAAGACATGACCCTTATTCTCGAAGTGCCCTCAGACCACTGGGAGAGATGAGCAAAGGGACAGATGTGTTCCATGTATGGATGGCAAACCGAATGCACTGAGAACCCATACGGGAGCAGTGGGTTCAATCTGGGACTGGAGAGGAACTCCGGAAAAAGCGAGTCATCGAAGGGGTTCAGGATTTAGACCCCTGCCAATGCATTTCTCAGGAGGAAGAAAGCATAAATATGGAAAATAACATGAGCATGTGTGTCTATGTGCGAGTTTAGGATGTGGATTGGTAGGAGAGCTCCCTTCGTTGGCAATTAGCAGATTTTAAGGTGCAAGGTTGGGTGGGGAAGGACGTGCAGGTGAAAAGATGAGCAGAGACGAGGACATTGAAACCTTCCTTTCCCTGCCTTGTCCCAGGGGAATGGGGAGACTCACTAGGGTTTTCTCCAACTCCGAATACAACCACCACCAAAGACTGGCTGCTCCTCTTACATCGACTGGCTGAACAATCTCTATTTAATTTATGACTTCTATTTTTCTCCTCCTGCTATGGATACTTAATTTTTTTTTTTAAAGTAAAACTGCGACTGAGAAACTGTACACTTGACTTTGAAATCAGAATTTGGCTCCACTGGTTTGCATGATGTGACTTTGGGGAAAAGACACCTAATGCCTCTATTTTCTCAAAAATAAAGTGGAGATCATAACAGCCTGGCTCGTAGAGTAAATGAAGTCATCTATGCCCAGACATAACAGATGATCGATAAATGGAAGCTTATTTCTATTCCCAAGTGAATGATCAACTGATGTTGTACAGCAGGGCTCAGGAAGCTTTCTCTATAAAGGGTCAGATAGCAAATATACTCAGCTTTGGGGTCCATATGGTCTTTATTTCAACTAATGGACTCTGCATCTGTACCAGGAACACACCTGTGGACAAAACACCCTGACTGGGCATGATGGTGTTCCAATAAAATGTCATTTACAACACAGGCGGTGGGCTACATTTGGCCTGTGGGTTTAGGTTGCTGAGCCCCATCTAGAACATTTTCCATGGGTCATGATACCTAATCTATGTTATTAAGCTGCTCATCTTAGTTTCTGTCACGTAGAGAACTGACCAATCCAACCACCCTGAAAGGGGAGTATTAACTGTCTTTCCTTTTGCAAAGAAAGCCCAGTGATGTTAAGAAATGCACTGAAATTGATGTGATCAATACTAGGTGGAAAATGAAAGCCCGTATCTTTTTTTTTAATATAATTTATTGTCAAGTTGGCTAACATACAATGTGTACAGTATGCTCTTGGTTTTGGGGGTAGTTTCCCGTGGTTCATCGCTTACATACAGCACCCAGTGCTCATTCCAACAAGTGCCCTCCTCAATGCCCACCACCACTTGCCCCTCTCCCCCCCGCCCCATCAACCCTCAGTTTGTTCTCTGTATTTAAGAATCTCTTGTGGTTTGCCTCCCTCCCTCTCTGTTTGTAACTATTTTCCCTTTCCCTTCCCCCCCATGGTCTTCTGTTAAGTTTCTCAAGATCCACCTATGAGTGAAAACATACAGTATCTGTCTTTCTCTGACTGACATTTCATGTAGCATAATCTCCTCCAGTTCTATCCACGTTGCTGCAAATGGCAAGATTTCATTCTTTCTCATTGTCAAGTAGTATTTCATTATATATATAAACCACATCTTTATCCATTCGTCAGCTGGTGGACATTTAGGCTCTTTCCATAATTTGGCTATTGTTGAAAGTGCTGCTATAAACATTGGGGTGCATGTGCCCCTATGCATCAGCACTCCTGTATCCCCTGGGTCAATTCCTAGCAGTGCTACTGCTGGGTCATAGGGTAGGTCTATTTCTAATTTTTTGAGGAACCTCCACACTGTTTTCCAGAGCCTAAAGCCCATATCTTTAACATCTATGATCCACACATGGTTTCCTGCCAGTGTGTCCTTCCTAACGTGATGGTTAATGTTCCTTGATGATGCTGATGTTCTTTAGGGAAATAGATGTCCATTCTTCTTGTGGCTCTGACAATTCTGATCAACTATGCTTCCTCTGCTGCCTCCAACCATGCGAGATCTTGCATTTTTCTTTGCAGACTCTTTTAATGCCTGCCCACATAAGTAGTTACTGCCCCAGAGCAGCCTTCCCACCCCTTAATTTTACTTTGGTTGGGGAACAGATGAGACAGGGGTCTTTGCAGCTGGAGGAGAGGGTTGTGTGCAAACTTTCTGATTCATAGGGGCTCAACAGGCCATCTCTGCCTCAGGTCTGAGACTGGAAATGAAATTCTGCTTTCAGAACATTCAGATTCAGAAGAAAATACGATGTGAACCCAATTTATTTTCTTCTGACACCTCTAAATCTGTATTTCATATTTGCTAGTCTTTATCACCCGCTAGGGCCGGCGGCTGTCCAGGATGCACGTTTCTGTGGAAGCCCAAGAGAGGACTCTAAATTCAGAGCCAAATGTAACCACAGAAATAGCAAAAAGTGCAAAGAAAGGTCAGACCAGAGCCCTCGGCAACTTCCTGAGTTTTCTACTTCATGGTCATATTATGCCTTTAAAATGCTTTCAAGGGCGTCCCTTCTTCAGGACACAATTTATTAGATCTTACAAAAGTACAGGGACAAGTGTGTCTGTGCTCTAGGGACTTAAGGGGCAGTTGTGATTCCCTAGGGATTTTTCCTGTCATGGATTTGTAGCCAGTGGGAGTAGACACTGGGCACCTGGGCTGTCCGGGCTTGGAGGTAAGTGGACAGACAAGCCGAGGCCAGCTCGTAGGTGGGGGGGGCTGGGTCATGGCTCCAGGAAGGAGGACACTCTGAGCATATTTATGGGGCAGGAGGCTGCCTTTGGAGTGGCCAGCCTGGGGAGGACTTTCTGAAGGCGTCTGGCAAACCTAAAAGCACTCTTTAGTGATAGAATATGGAAAGATACCAAGCACACTAATTTTAAAAAAAAAAAATACTGGCCCTATCATAGCCAGAAGTGATGATACGTAGAGATGATACAATGGCCAGAAAGGCACTGAGTGGATTCAGTGGGCCGGTTGTTATTAAACCACCCAATTTTTGTTCAAGATTATGCCTGCAAAGCAGAGCCCCCGGGTGAGCACATTGTGTGAAACCCAATTAGTCTTCAGATAGAATTCTGATCCCTGAGGCGGGGATTGTCTCCTGGGTTCACAGGCAGCATTCCGGTGGTCAAACCCTGGGTTTCCTGGGGCCAAAAATCATTCGGGTGTTTTTTAAGCCTGCGGTGATACAATTTAATTAATGTAGCGGGAGGGCAGTGGATATCTCTGGGCATGTCTCTAGTTGACTCTGATTCAAGGAATCTTTTAAGATTTACTTATTTATAGGAATTTAGTGAATGATGGGAAGACAGTCGACTGAAATTTAACCCCACTGACACTCCTTAACACCTTCGCCATTTAATTTTTCCATGTGGCACAGCTCGTGGCCTGTATGCTTTAATTTTCTTTTTTTTTTACATTTTTTTAATTAAGAGCTTTGTTGAGATCTAATTCACATACCATACAGTTTAATGGCTTTTGGTGTATACACAGAGCTATGCAAGCATCGCCACAAACAGTTTGAGAACAATGCAGCCGCCCCCCAAAGAAAGCCTGCACCCTGCGGCCATCACCCTCCACTCCTCAATGCATCTACACCTGCAGCCCTAGGCGGCCATGGACGTAATATCTGTCTCTGTGCACTTGCTTACTCTGGACATTTCAAACAAGTACAGTCATAAAGTTTGTGTTCTTCGACTCTATGTTTTCAAAGTTCGTCCATGGTTTTGCATGTATTAGTCCTTCATTTCTTATTAGGGCTGAATAATGTTCCATTATATGGACAGACCATAATTTCTTTATCCATTCAGGGATCGACAGACATTTGGGTTGTTTCCACCTTTTGGCTATTGCGAATTAGTTGCTGTGAATGTCCACGTACAAGTTTCTCTCTGTGTGTGTTTCATTTCTTTCCCCTTGTCTGCTCCCCCACTATAAGAGAGGGTCCACTAGGAGGGCCTGGCCTTTGGTTACGTTGTTTATTCTGCCTGGCTCATGGATGGTACTCATCAAGTCCTTGGAGAATGAAAAAAATGAGTGGGAAAATGTAGCCTGATGACTTGGGTCTTACCCTTGGCTTTTTTTTTTTTAAACTCTAGGATTTGAGAAAAGGCAAAAATGTTGCTTGACTGGTTTTCACAAAACCAGTGTTGCTGGACTGGAAGAGATAATTTCTTCATTTTTTTTACATTTATTTATTTATTTATTTATTTATTTTGAGAGAGAATATTCATTTTTTTACATTTATTCATTTTGAGAGAGAGAGAGAGCATGAACAAGGGAGGGGCAGAGAGAGGGAGAGAGAGAGAGAATCCCACTGTCAGCACAGAGCTGGATGGGGGGCTCGAACCCATGAACTGTGAGATCATGACCTGAGCTTGAAATCAAGGGTTGGATGCTTAACCGACTGAGCCACCCAGACACCTCTGGAATAGATGCTTTCTAAGGTGGCTCAAAGACATAAAATTTATAAAGAGATAGGGTTGGGGTAGTTTTTCCTTAGAACATGGGGAAGAATGGACTCTGTATGTAGTAGAGTTGGGCATTCATAAGTGAACAGAGAGGCTGCATAATTATTTCTGGCTCGCAGAACAGGAGGTATTTTCAGGGCAGACCCTCTGGTGAAACTGTGTATTTGTCTATACTGACAATTGCACTCAAAATGCTATTTCTGCTAGGAGTGTAGGAAGAGGAGAATAACCAGAGGAATAAGAAGTTATTAGTGGATAAGCAATGGTAATAAGGGTGTAGAGAAGGTTTTATTGACCCCATGCCAATTTTAAAACACTAGTGTTTTCTTAAAGCTCTTTAAATGAGAAAAGTGATACATAAAGAGTGTAGAGAAATAACAGCAATAGACACCACATACTACTGATGACTTAGCTTCAACCATTCTCAAGTGCTGGCCCGTCTTCTTTCAATCACACCTCTATGTATGCTCTCCCCTCTCACTCCTGGGTTATGTTGAGGCAATTCCCAGACATCCTGCCATCTTAGTCACCAACACTTGAACTATACGTGGGATTCTGGTGAAGATTAGAATTTGGTTTATGTTGAATCTCACCTTTAATCCAATGCAACAAAAGTCACATGAGGTTATTCTAGTTTTTGAATATGATAAGTATCTCCGACTGTTTAAAAAGGGTGTATGGACCTGAAAAACAAATAACCCAGTGAAATGGGCAGAAAACATGAATAGACACTTCTCTAAAGAAGACATCCGGATGGCCAACAGGCACATGAAAAGATGCTCAACGTCGCTCCTCATCAGGGAAATACAAATCAAAACCACACTCAGATACCACCTCACACCAGTCAGAGTGACCATAATGAACAAATCAGGAGACTATAGATGCTGGAGAGGATGTGGAGAAACGGGAACCCTCTTGCACTGTCGGTGGGAATGCAAATTGGTGCAGGTGCTCTGGAAAACAGTGTGGAGGTTCCTCAAAAAATTAAATAGACCTACCCTATGACCCAGCAGTAGCACTGCTAGGAATTTACCCAAGGCATACAGGAGTACTGATGCACAGGGGCACTTGTACCCCAATGTTTATAGCAGCACTCTCAACAATAGCCAAATTACGGAAAGAGCCTAAATGTCCATCAACTGATGAATGGATAAAGAAATTGTGGTTTATATACACAATGGAGTACTACGTGGCAATGAGAAAGAATGAAATATGGCCCTTTGTAGCAACGTGGATGGAACTGGAGAGTGTGATGCTAAGTGAAATAAGCCATACAGAGAAAGACAGATACCGTATGTTTTCACTCTTATGTGGATCCTGAGAAACTGAACAGAAGACCATGGGGGAGGGGAAGGAAAAAAAAGAGGTTAGAGAGGGAGAGAGCCAAAGCGTAAGAGACTCTTAAAAACTGAGAACAAACTGAGGGTTGATGGGGGGTGGGAGGGAGGGGAGGGTAGGTGATGGGTATTGAGGAGGGCACCTTTTGGGATGAGCACTGGGTGTTGTATGGAAACCAATTTGACAATAAACTTCATATATTGAAAAAAAAAGGGTGTATGGAGACTAAAATGTGATTACCACGTGTGTCCAACATTCTGGTGCTATATTATTTCCATAGTTGTAAAGCCATAAAGAAAGGCCAGGGAATGATTAAAAAGCCAAAGCTGGGGAGACTGTTAACAGTGTGTGGTAGGGGGAGCAGGGTGGAATTCAGGAGGGGGTACATCAGGGTGATGGAGCTGCTGGCAACCTTCTGGGCTCTGAGGTGGCAGGGGCAGCTGGCTGATGTGTTGTTATTCCCCATTCCTTAAATCATCTGTTGTGTGTGCTTTTGCAAGGATTCAATATTTAATGTAAAAAAAAAAACATTTAAAGGGAAATGATTTTTAAAAACTAGAACATAACATATGTGTTTATTTATTTGACCAAGAAATTCTTCTTTTTTTTTTTAATTCTGAAGCCACCCTGATCTGAAATACAGTTTTTATATTATGGTTTTTCGTGCAATTGTAAATAGGCTCAATTCCTTGATTTCTCTTTCTGCTGCTTCATTATTAGTCCATAGAAATGAGACCGATTTCTGTGCATTGATTTTATATCCTGCAACTTTGCTGAAATTTCATGTATCAGTTCTAGCAGTTTCTTGGTGGAGTCTTTTGTGTTTTCCACATAGAGTATATGTCATCTGTGAAGAGAGAAAGTTTGGCTTTTCCCTTGTCAATGTGTATGCCTTTTATTTCTTTTTGCTGTCTCATTGCTCAGGCTAGGACTTCCAGTAGTATGTTGAACAACAGTGGTGAGAGCGGACATCCCTGTCATGTTCCTGACATTAGGGGAAAAGCTCTCAGGTTTTCCCCATTGCGGATGGTGTTAGCTGTGGGTTTTTCATATATTGCCTTTATGCTGTTGAGGTATGCTCCTTCTATCCCTACTAGATAAACCTAACTGAAGAGATAAAAGATGTGTACACTGAAAACTATAGGAAGCTTATGAAAGAAATTGAAGAAGACACAAAAAAAATGGAAAAATATTCCATGCTCCTGGATAGGAAGAACAAATATTGTTAAAATGTCAATACTACCCAAAGCAATCTACAGAGTCAACGTAATCCCTATCAAAGTAACACCAGCATTCTTCACAGAGATAGAAGAAACAATTCTAAAATTTACATGGACCCAGGAAAGATCCCGAATAGACAAAGTAATGTTTAAAAAGAAAAGAAAAGCTGGAGGCATCACAATTTTAGACTTCAAGATGTATTACAAAGCTGTAGTTATCAAGACAGTATGGTATTGGCACAAAAACTGACACTCAGATCAGTGGAATAGAACACAGAACCCAGAAATGGACCCACCAAGGTATGGCCAACTCATCTTTGACAAAGCAGGAAAGAATATCCAATGGAATAAAGACGGTCTCTTCAGCAAGTGGTGCTGGGAAAAGTGGACAGCGACATGCAGAAGAATGAACCTGGGCCACTTTCTTAAACCAGACACAAAAATAAACTCAAAATGGATGACAGACCTAAATGCAATACAAGAAACCATCAAAATCCTAGAGGAAAAAACAGGCAACAACCTCTTTGACCTCAGCCTCAGCAATTTCTTACTTGACAGGTCTCTGAAGGCAAGGGAAACAAAAGCAAAAATGAACTATTGGGACCTCATGAAGATAAAAAGCTTCTGCACAGCAAAAGAAACAACCAACAAAACTAAAAGGTAACCGCCAGAATGGGAGAATATATTTGCACATGATACATTCGATAAAGGGTCAGTATCCAAAATCTATAAAGATCTTACCAAATAAACACCCAAAAACCAAATAATCCAGTGAAGAAATGGGCAGAAGACATGAATAGACACTCTTCCAAAGAAGATATCCAGATGGCCAACAGACACATGAAAAGATGTTCAACGTCACTCATCATCAAGGAAATACAAATCAAAACCACACTGAGATACCACCATACACCAGTCAGAATGGCTAACATTAACAACTCAGGCAACAACAGATGTTGGCGAGGATGCGGAGAAAGAGGATCTCTTTTGCATTGTTGGTGGCAATGCAAGCTAGTGCAGTCACTCTGGAAAACAGTATGGAGCTTCCTCAAAAAATTAAAAATAGAACTACCCTATGACCCAGTAACTGTACTACTAGGTATTTATCCTAAGGATATAAAAATGCTGATTCTAAGGGGCACATGCACCCCAATGTTTATAGCAGCACTATTAGCAATAGCCAAAGTATGGAAGGAGCCCCAATGTCCATCGACTGATGGATGGATAAAAAAAAGTGAATGGCCAATGGAGTACTATGTGGCAATGAGAAAGAATGAAATATGACCCTTTGTAGCAACGTGGATGGAACTGGAGAGTGTGATGCTAAGTGAAATAAGCCATACAGAGAAAGACAGATACCATATGTTTTCACTCTTATGTGGACCCTGAGAAACTTAACAGAAACCCATAGGGGAGGGGAAGGAAAAAAAAAGAGGTTAGAGTGGGAGAGAGCCAAAGCATAAGAGACTCTTAAAAACTGAGAACAAACTGAGGGCTGGTGGGGGGATGGGAGGGCGGGGTAGGGGGGTGATGGGTATTGAGGAGGGCTCCTTTTGGGATGAGCATTGGGTGTTGTATGGAAACCAACCTGACAATAAATTTCATATATTGAAAAAAAGTGAATGGATACATACACACATACACGTGTGCACGCGCGCACACACACACACACACACACACACACGCACACACACAATGGAATATTACTTGGTGATCAAAAAGGATAAAATCTTGCCATTTGCAACAACATGGATACAACTAGAGTGTTTTATGCTAAATGAAGTCAGCCAGAAAAAAGACAAATATTATATAATTTCACTCATATGTGGAATTTAAACAGATGAACATAGGGGAAGGGGAAGGGGAAGGGAAAGAAGGTAACAACCCAGAGGGAGGCAAACCACAAGAGACTCTTAAATACAGAGAACAAACTGAGGGTTGATGGAGGGGAAGTGGAGGGGGGATGGGTAGATGGGTGATGGGCATTAAGGAGGGTACTTGTTGGGATGACTACTGGGTGTTGTATGTAAGTGATGAATCATTAAATTCTACTCGTGAAACTCACACTACACTATATGTTAACTACCTTGGATATAAATTAAAAAAAAAAAAGAAATGAAACGCCAACCACTTGAAATCCAACTCCAGGCGTAAGAAAAAATAATTTTTTTAAAGTGCGTAAGTTAATACGAGAGAAAACTCTAGGTATGTCTGAATGCAGACACCCAAAGCAATCACCAAGATTCTCTCTTTACACTTCCCGTTTATGCTTTTCTCTTCATTGACATAATTCATAGGCAGACTTTCCTCAGGTGCCACTAAAGACGTTAATAGCAGCACTAGGCATGCATCAAATGAATAAGGATCTCAAAGAATAAGAGTCTCACTCAAAATAGGTTTAATAAATTCCACAGAAGAATAAAACCAATGAAATACAGTTTTTATGCCCTTGTGGTCCTGGTCCCTAATGCTTTTAGGGTTCTGAAAAGCAAAGGGAGCAATTTTCTCTCTTTATATGGCATTCTTTTACATTTCTCTGCCCGAGGCAAAGGGCAGACATCCAATGGATGCTTTGAAAGGGGGATAGGAGTGTAGGCGGGGAAGAGAGGATCTATAAGGAGGCTGAAGACTTCAGGAAGATTTCAAAAATATCCACACTGTTAATAGAGATCATCTCCAGACGGTCAAGTTATTGGTGGCTTACTGTTTTGCATGACATCCTAGCTTTTTATCATGAGAATGAATGACTGGAGTAATAAAAAAAAAATAAACAAGTAGATATAATGTAGTTTGCATGTGTCTCTTCTCACATAGATTGAGATTGCAGACCACAGGAACTCAGTGCCCTATTTGTGTCTCAGCCTGGTGTTTCGTGCCCCGAAGACACCCTGAAAACAGTGGTTGGATTCCACGGGGTGAGCCAACATTCCATCCTGGACTTCCACCCGTGCAAAAGCAGAAAACTATAATAATGATACATAATCCCTGTGTGTGGCTGTGCTTTTGAGCAACCCCACTTACCGATAATTCTAAGAGCAAAGATGACCGAAATGAGGCTTTCTCATATTTCCCCTGCAGACATAAATATGCTGTGTGTTAAGTGTAAGTAATAAGGAGCTATTGCTTGTCTATTGAGTGCATATGTACCAGACTATCATTCTGAACGAAGCCCGGGATAGAGGCATTACAAGTGGGACTGTCCCCCTTTTAAGATGAGGAAAACACAAAAGATTAAGCAATCTGTCTGCAAAGAAGTACGTGATGGGGTTTTATTACTAGATTGTCAGCTGTTTTAACTCTGTCCAAATATATTTTTTTCCTTAGATTTCTGCAGGCTCCTTTAAGGCATAACAAGTCACAATTATTTATGCACCCTGGAGGAATTCTCCAGCAGGGAAGCACTTGTGTTGCTGTAAATAGTTTTTTAATCCTATGCTCTCTATCCTCGTCCCTTAGTAAAGGTTTAGTGGAATGCCGTAGGTTTGCGACTTCAGAAGAGCGATGGCCTCCCGCTCGCCCTGCTGTCTCAGTCCTCAGTCTCTGCATTCTGCACTCTGTGCGGGCAGACGTCCCCGCCGGGTCCTCCTGGGGTTCCTGCCTGTTCTCATCTGGCCCATCTCTGTGTTCACCAAAGCACAGGTGCTCTGGGAGGCTTCTACCGACCCTGTATCAGCCTCCTAGTGTGGCTGTGACCAACTCTGGCAGACACTCCGGCTCTCTTGGTTGGGAACTTTTCTAGAAGATAAGGGTGGAACAGCATGTTTACACAAAAGTGAATGAATGAATGAATGAATGAATGAATGCTGTGCTTATTCTTGTACTGATTCTTGCATGTTCCCCACTGGTTGGAACTGGGCTCAACTAACTTTGTAGGATGGCAAGAGCTAACCCCAAGTTTTATTCGCAGGCGGTGTTTTGGCATGCCCATGGAGATAAAGTCATTACACTCAAGATTTACAGCTTCTTTTCTGCATGAAGTGTTATGACTTTTTCACCACTTCACTTAGACTTGCTAGAAATTGGTCTCCAGGGAGTCGAGTTAAGGGATTCATAGCTAGGGAAACTGTCTGGACTGGTTTTCCAGGGAGCATATTGGTTTATCTCTGCAGTCCTGCTAATTATGAAAGATGCCTCTCACTCTCTACTTGTCCTGATTTTGATGACAGATTACAGTCACTCTACAAATATTAATATTTTCAACAACAAATATATCCATTTGCTTGGGGGGAAAAGGAAAGGCGTATATACCACCTGAGTATCTGTAACAATCCTAACTTCACACATGTGTTACTTCCTCAAAGCTTAGAACAATCACCGTGTTTCCTGAGAAAGTTACGAACAAGAAGAAAATTACTACCAATTTCAAGAAGTGACGGATATTCAAGCCAGCCTCAGAGATCAGTATTTCCATTTACGTACTCTGTGTTGAAGGACTGAGTTTCTCTGCTGTATTCCCCTCTTCCTGGGTAAAGAGTGCCACGAAGGAAATTCAGTCTCACTGACAAATGGTGGCAGAACTCTTAGACGTCGCCAGGGGTACAGAACATGTTAGCCTTGAACAGGGTCTAATTGCACAGCACAGAAGGTCTGGGCTAAATGCCGAATCACCACATGCTCCAATGGAGAGGCAAGAGTGGAGGAGAGGCAGTCGTGGAATTTAGAAAGACAACACCTCGGCAAACTATCCAAATCAGCAACTCACATCTAGTCTTCAAGCCAGGACTAGACATTGCAAAGGCAGGGGATAGAGGGAGACTGAATTGAAAGACTGTGTTTGAACACAAGCTTGGGTATGGCAGGTCTGTGCACAAGTTTTCCTCAGATCCACTTGAAAATGAATAAATGCAGCTTAAAACATCAGGAAACAGCAGAAGGGAAATGCAGGAGATTCATGATAACCTATTTGAAGGACTGAACCAATTTCCTTAAAAAAAAAAAAAAAGAGCAGTGGAACAAAACGTAAGAGAAAAAGACACTGTTCAATAATTCTGAAAGTCACTTTTTCAAATACCAAAACAATAGCATGATAAATATTTACTATGAGCCAGATCTATCAAGTTGGAGTCAGACTGAGAAGAGCGCTTTTCACATCTGAACAATTACTAAATACACACTAATATGAAACTGTTCATCTATCCGTAACATTGAACTCCTTTTTCACAACTGCCTACACAACGTGCAGAACTCACCGTCACATAAAGATCATAAATAAAGGTTTGCCTTTCTTTTTTTAAAAAACTATTTTTTTTTCAACGTTTATTTATTTTTGGGACAGAGAGAGACAGAGCATGAACGGGGGAGGGGCAGAGAGAGAGGGAGACACAGAATCAGAAACAGGCTCCAGGCTCTGAGCCATCAGCCCAGAGCCCGACGCGGGGCTCGAACTCACGGACCGCGAGATCGTGACCTGGCTGAAGTCAGACGCTTAACCGACTGCGCCACCCAGGCGCCCCTAAAAAACTATTTTTTAATGTTTCTTTTTGAGAGAGAGAGAAAGAGAGAGAGAGACAGAGCGTGAGCAGGGGCAGGAGAGGGGCAGAGAGAGAGGGAGAGACACAGAACTCGAAGTGGGCTCCAGGCTTTGAGTTGTCAGCACAGAGCCCATCTGTGGCTTCAACCCACGAACCGCGAGACCATGAGCCGAGCTGAAGTCGGACGCTCAACCGACTGAGCCACCCAGGTGCCCCGTCTTTTCTTTTCTTTAGGAGACCATACATTTATCTCTGGTCTCCTGACACAGCAAACACTGCACACTAAAAGGAAACGTAATAAAATTTGAAAAATAGTGATTTTATATTTAGAGGATACGCAGATCTTCTGCTACGTGTGTGGGAAACGTAATTATTGCTAGAAACGTTATTTAAAGATTAGGGCATGGAAGTAGTATTAAGAGGTCATTAAGTCCTTTCTGCAGAAAGGAACTTATCTCGACTCATTCAAAGAGCTTCATGCCCCTTTGAGGGCCTTCTGCAAAATGTAAATGGCTCAACGAAAGACCGTCTGTGGCCCAGAGCTGAAAGAATGCAAAATCTCCTATGTGCTGGAGACAATTCCAGTATCTTCCCTGACATTGTGGTAAAAAGAAAAAAAAAAAAAAAAAAAGGAGAAGAGCTGTCCAATTATTCAATGTGGGTACGTCTTATGGATGTCACTGTGTGAGGTACAAAGTGGCTACCAAGAACATCAAGACTCTAGTCCCCATGAACTTTACCCACGGTCTTGCTGGGGCAGGTGCGTGGACCAGGGCTAAGTAATAATACACATGCTTTGGCATCAAGTGCTGAGATCAAAAGCTAAATAGAATGTGATGGCCACTCGGAGAAGGCTGTGTTCGGGTCAACTGTTTGCAAAAAGGAGTATTTCATGGAGGGGGTAACATCTGAACTAGGCCTTTAGGAGTTGGTAGGATTTTAAAAGGAAAAACACTGAAGGGAGAAACCAGCTCAGAATGGGCACAGGCACAGAAGGGAGGAAATCTTATTTTTCAAGTGTGGTAGAATACACATACAGTGAGAGGTGCTATCTGAACTATTTTGAAGTATACAACACAGAAATACCAAGTTCATTCGCACTGCTGCACAGCTCTGACTACCATCCATCTCCAGAACTTTCTTCATCCTGCAAAACTACAATTCTGTATTCATTAACATCAACTCCCTATTCCCACTCCCCCAGCTCCCGAAACCACCCCTTCGCTTTCTGTCTCTATAAATTTGACTACTTCAAGTACCTCCTATACACTACTTTTTTTTTACTAGCTTCTTTCACTTAGTGTAATGTCTTCAAGGTTCATCAATGTTGTAGCAGGTGTCAGAATTTCCTTCCATTTTAGGGCTGAGTAATATTCTATTGAGTGTATACGTTGGGTTTTGCTTATCCACTCGCCCAATGATGGATGCTCACACTGCTTCCACCTGTGGGTTATGGTGAAAAACTCTCTCTGCTCTGAACATGAACGTGCAACTATCTCTTAAAGACTTTGCTTTCGATTCTTTTGAGTATAAACCCATAAGTGCAACTGCTATGGTAATTATATGTTAACTTTTTGAGGGCCAAATTGTCCTCCGTAGTATATGCACCATCATACATTCCCACCAATAGCGTATAAAGGTTCCAATCTCTCCACATCCCTGGTAACACTTGTTAGTTTCTGGTTGTGTTCATTTGCTTGTTTTCATTTGTTGCCCATAGCAGCTAACCTAACTGGTGTGAGTTGGTATCTCTCTGGTGGTTTTGATTTGTATTTCACTAACGCTTAGTGATGTTGAGCATCTTTCCATGTGCTTGCTAGTCGTTTGTGTATTTTCTTTGTAGAAATGTGTATTCAAGACCTTTTAATTCAACTGTTCACTCTTTTGTTGTTGAGTTAGGGAAGCTTGGAATACTACTGATGCTTCAGGAAGGCTGGGTTGTTGACCTCACAAAGAGCCGTATCAGGCATTAAATCTGAGAACGTGAGTCCGATTCTGATCATGGCCCAGATGGGTTTGAATGGCTTGTCCAACATAGAGTGTGGGTTTCATCTGAAGCCAGGTAGGGTCTGAGGGCATGAGCACATCCTGGGTGCTCTCTAACTCAGGAATTTCTGTCTAACGGCCATGCAAATTCTCTACAGGTATCAGACGCAGAAGCAGGCTGAGAGCTGGCGCCTTCCACGGTGGAAAGGGGATGCTAATATGCCACGGGTCACCCTCGAGGAGCAGACCAGCAGAGAGGTAGAAACCTGTCAAGACAGAAGACTCCACGTTCCGACGTTTCAGATCCCAGCTCTGTTACATAATGGCGTGCCTCAGTTTCCCCACAGTGCCACTGTGAGGGTTAAAAGAGCTAACACGTGGAAAACGCAACACTGCAGACACACGGAGTACTGGGCCGGCTCAGCTTTTAGGACTGAAGCCATGTGCTGGGGTCAACACCTAGGGTTGTGAAGGTCAAAAGCTACTTGGCCACTTCCTTTTCCTTACTTCCTTATCTTCCCATGATGAGGCATCTCTGAAGATACGGCCTTTACTACCCATCCCCCAGGACTTTCTGGCAGATCCAGACGCAGGAACACAACAAGGGGTGGCTTAGCTTCTACTGTGCCCCGTGCTTCCCTCGCAGACGTATCATCTGGCACAGAAGCAGACGTGGAGGTCCAACGCCTCATGCCAGCTTTGCAACTGACTTTGACACAGACTTCAGGATTAGTCTGTTAATCTCCCTCCCGGATTAAACGAAGGTCATTACAGAGCTACCCAACGTAAAAGGATTGTGAGGGTTTTTAGCATTCATTAATGATTATCTTCTTCTTGGAAGCCCCAAGAAGACCATCTAAATGCCAGAGTCTAATAGGTACACAAGGGATATATTATGTGTGATGAAGTTTTCATGCTAACTACTAAGATCATTTAAGTGTGTGACTGTTACCTGCGCTAAATGTACATCATTCCAACGTCAGGTAAGACAGGAAATCCTTGGTTTAGACATGACTCACTTCCTCAGCATTATATTCAAAAGAGAATGATGTACATTTAGCGCAGGTAACAGTCACACACTTGTATGATCTTTGCAAGACTGCAAACCCTCAGGAATAGGGGGCCCCTCGTCTGTGGTCAATACCAGGTACCTACTCTACACATGCAGTACCTTCTGTCTCTACACTTCAGGCGGCTGGCATTAAAAGCAATTTTCAATTTCTCATTGTTAAGTGCAGGTAGGAAAACGCTTACCTAAACCACTTTATTTGTAATGTTCTTGCAAATTCTGTGCTCAAAGTAACGACAAGGGACATCAACATAAGCATCACTGAAATGTGGTTCTGTCTTCACCATAATCCATGCTTTGAAACAAAATGAAATAAACCCATGCCTTAAAAGGAGTCAAAAAATAAATTATGCCTAAGGAGAACCCTGCATTCAAAGGTTTTTGCCCAAATAGTGTGACATTTTTGGTCATGAAATATTGAAGATAGCACTTGGGGGAGTGAGCATAAATAATTAAGAACAAATCAAGTGTTTGAAATTTGTTGGGGGGTTTGCAAAGCAGCCCAATACCAGTCATGTCAAGGAAAAAAATCATTATTTAGCTATTTATATTTTTTAACGTGTGGGTCCCTGAAGTTGTTGACAGGTAGAAGCAGAAATAGGAATTATGGCGTGCCTGGGTGGCTCAGTCGGTTAAGCATCCAACTTTGGCTCAGGTCATGATCTCAGGGTTTGTGGGTTCGAGCCCAGTGTCAGGCTCTGTGCTGACAGCTCAGAGCCAGGAGCCTGCTTCAGATTCTGTGTCTCCCTCCCTCTCTGCCCCTCCCCTGCTCACGCTCTGTCTCTCTCCATCCTTCAAAAATAAATACATTTAAGAAAAATTTTTAAAGACAATCGGGTTTTTGAAAATAGGGATACAGAGCTTTTATAAAATCATATCTGCTCTAATAAAGAAAAATAGGAAATTGTATTACATGTGAAATAACTTGAGAAAAATTCAGAGCCAAGGATAATACTTAGATTAGTCCAACGGTATCTGACACAGGCAGAAATAAAAATACTGTATTATGTAAATGTTCGGCATCAAGTGTTTCTGGAGCCGGCAGGGGAAGGACTTTTGTGAGTGAAAGGAGATTGGGAACATCCTTCCCGTGACTCAGAAGAATACAGTGTCATGATCATAACTCATGAAGGACATGAGATAATTTTTGAGAATTTAAGGAAAGCAAGGAAGGAATGCAATGCAGGATGGGGAGATACTTAGGATGTTGAAGAAATGTTCTTATTCTCTCTGCAAAAAAGCAAAGCAAAGAGAGTTTGAAGAAAACGTGCCTCACCCACCAGTTAAAGGAAAGCCCTATGTAGGCAGTATTACTTTCACAGTCCACAATAGACCAGTTAAGGGGCGCCTGGGTGGCTCAGGCAGTTGAGTGCCCAACTTCAGCTCAGGTCATGATTTCGCGGTTCATGGGTTCAAGCCCCACGTCAGGCTCTGTGCTGATAGCTCAGAGCCTGGAGCCTGCTTCGGATTCTGTGTCTCCCTCTCTCTCTGCCCCCCAATTCTCCTTAAAAATAAATAAACATAAAAAAATTAGAATAGACCAGTTAATTCTGTGGCCATGCAGACAGACTGTATGAAATAGACTCTAAAAAAAAATGATTCTAGCCAGTGACTGTGTGATGAAGAACCAAAGTGAGCATATAATTGACTCTGTCCTTAGGAATATCACTGGTATGGTGACACAACCCACCTTGGGGGGAACTCACACGTGAGCAAGGTCCAACATTTTTGACATTTATTTTGGGGGTGGGTAAGAACAATATCCAAGGTTTTGTTTTGTTTTTTTAAGAAAAGAATATGTTCTAGATGTGTAGAATTCAAGCTAGAAGAATTTTGGCCCATGGATGCCCCAAGGTCAAATTTTAACATGTCTTTGTATGGAGGCTCAAGTATTTGGGGTAATGAAATTAAGAATCATGTTGAATTTTGTCCTTCCCTTGCCCCCTCCCCTGGGTCCATAATCACAGGTGAGGAAAAAGGCAAATATGAATTGTTTCCAGCAATGTTTCCCCTGGAACAATCACTGAAGACATCTTGGTGAAGATCAATGGGCATTTTTAGAGCAATCAGAAAACTACTCAAGATGCCTGCACTCCAACGCAGGAGAAGACTCACCCAATTCTGGCTCATGTGATACCCTTTACGTGTCCTGGACGGTCATCCCACACAAATCTCCTGTCCCCAAAAGCCCACATTCTCCATTTCTTCATCCACTCTTTCTAGAAGCTGAACACCAAGGCCCTCCACCATCTTGTCCACATGCCATGTTGAGGATGCTGCTGCCTAGCCACAGACCCCCCCCCCCCCCAGTGTGGATTCTGCCCCAGGAAGTTTGAATTGAAGGGCAAATCGTTACGTTCAGTCACAGTGAAATTCCCAAAATGAACCACTGCTCTGTCAACAATGTGTGGAGTCTCATACCGTCAGAGAAAAAAAAAATAGCTGTTATCTCATGCACTTGGAAGCAGACGTCCTTAAGTCTTCATCCATAAGATGCTGGTAGAAACTAAGAGTGAAAGCTTTGCAGCCATTTCTCAAACCTAGGAGCCCTACACCGAGAACGACTCTTGTTCATGATACAGAGGCTACATCCCACACATGAAGACTGACGTAATGCTGTGTGGGGAGACCCGGACATGAGGCATTTTCTAAATCTCTCCATGCTGGACGTGCAACCAAGTCTGAAGCCCCCTGCTCTCCAGAAACATGGCCTCCTCAGTTTCCTCGCACCCTTGCATAGAAGTAGGATGACGGACTGCTAACCACCCCTCTGTCTCATTCAAGAAAGCACACCCCAATCCAAGAGGGTGAGTGCTAGTACAGAGAACCCAGCAGTGCAACTGTTTTCAACAAAGCCAGTGCCAAACCTTAGCAACTGAACCCTGGTTATGAAGACTTCTCATTAGAAACCTCTAGGGTGATCATGGCCTAGTTAAAAAGCCCTTTGCGGGGGCACGTGGGTGGCTCAGTCGGTTGAGCGTCCGACTTTGGCTCAGCTCATGATCTCACAGTCCGTGAGTTCAAGCCCCGTATCGGGCTCTGTGCCGATGGCTCAGAGCCTGGAGCCTGCTTCAGATTCTGTGTCTCCCTCTCTCTCTGCCCCTCCCCCGTTCATGCTCTGTCTCTCTCTGTCTCAAAAATAAACATTAAAAAAATAACATAACATAACATAACATAACATAACATAACATAACATAACATATAATATAACATAAAAAAATAAAAAGCCCTTTGGGTTTGGTTGTTAACATGCTTATTATTTAACATGATTGTACAGGCATTGAGCGTATTTCTCCCTCTTGTTTGTGAGAATGCCGCTGAAGACCAAGCCAAATGCCGGTAGATGCTGAGGACATCCTCACAATGGTGAGACATACTGCCTGGTTTTCTTCCAAAATCTTTACTCTCCTCTGGTTTCATTGCATGTGACACAACAGAATCTTCTGTTGATGAGACCCCGAGCATCAGTTAGGAAGTAGGCTGCTTGGTTTTTAGATTTTGTTTCAGAGATTCAAAATGTTGTTGGGGGATGGATGATGAGAAAGAGCTTTGCGGCCGCTGTGTCTGGTGTACGAAATACGCAACGGCTATTGTCCAGTGACATTACTATTGCCTTTGGACAAAAAGTGCCTACTGACTTTATTGTCTATTTTCAAGATGTAATTTTCAAGATGTATGTCTGGCGCTCTCCCTCTTCCTTCTTCCCTTCCTTCCTTCCTTCCCTCCCTCCTTCCTTTAGTTAACTATCACAGGTGATAGCTAAGCCATTCCTTTCTCTAGTAATGAATACTTTCACCCACGGACATCATCACTCTCCCTCTATCGGTAGGAGACTTTCTATCACATCAAGATGTGGAAATGCGTGAGGGTGACGGGGGAGACGTATGGGGGCCATGGGACAGTGGGCAGGTTGTACCCGCTAACTCTTCTGCTGGACTGGCTCGCTGCCTTTCCTTCCTCAGTGTCTGTCTGTGGCTTCCTTCCAAAAAAACAGGTTTTCTCTAATCCCGTCTAGAGTGGTTTTTCTGATCCTCTGAGGACTCAGAAACTACATGCCAGATTTCGAAAGAAAGCACGTAGGGACCTACCTTCTGGGAACGATATCCATAGGAACGACTTGATTGCTATGGTTTGACGTGTGACTCGGTGGCTTATAGGAAGGAGGCTAACACTAGCACTCGAATACAGACATCTCCATTCAGCTAATTTGGGTTTTGGAAAAGAATATTGAAATAGCTAGCATACTCTACCAGCTAGGGAGTAGAAGTGTGTGGGGATGATTTATGCAATAAAATATCCATATCAAAGCATTTATTTATTTCACAAAGTTGTATGATATAACACAGTCTAGAGTATAAATTGAGCGATTCCCCTCTATTTCTGATACTACCTCTAATTCTTCTCTGTCCCTCTGGGCAAAACCACTTAAACCTTTTATCTTGGTTTCCTTTGTGGGGAAATGGGGATAATAGACACCCCTTAGCCATTTCAGAGTAATGTTATGATGCCAGCCGTTATGTGATTATATGAGAAAAAAGCTTTGAGCTTCTAGCAGTTAGCTGCTCCATAAATATTATTAGCAAGCTCTGGAGATTTTATCTTTGGAAACTGACAAGTATTTCTCTTCTAAAACCTCCTATCTTTAGCCTCTGGACACATGTTCCTGATAGCTCTGTCTTTGACAGAGATCGACTTCGCTCCATGAGAATCACCGGGGTTCTGGGCGCAGATTGGCGTCTGAGCATCGCAGGAGAGGGATGCCGCCCCGAGGAGCCTGAGGTAGACAAGCTGCTGGTCCCAGCATGAGTCTCCAGCTGGCGGGAAGGAGTGACCCAGAAAGGAGGTCCTTCTGGGGAGGTGACCACCAACCTGGAGGGACCCACCGGGGAGGGAGCACAGAGAAAGTGTGCCATGTTGTAGCAGCAAATGTTCTGTGTTGAAGGGAACAGATGGTAGCAATTCAGCCCTGAACACATGATGGAGCTTTCTTGTCGATTCCCACCCACAAGTGGGTTACCTCTAGACGTGGAGATTCTGCCCCAGAAGCCCTGCTCCTAACGTGTCTTCAACATAATGTCCTCTGTTCATCTCAAAGATATTTTCTTTTACATTGAAAGTGTTATCCATTCAGCGACGTGACCAAAGATTATTTGTGAAGGTAGAAATGCCTAGAGGGACAGATTGAGAGAGGAGAGAGAGAGAAGAAGAAGGATGGGGAGGACGAGGAGGGGGAGGAAGGGGAGAGAGAGACAGAGAGGGAGAGAGAGAGACATTCTTCCTTTATGAGTAGCGTTCACTCTTAATTTCTCTCCTCATTTTTGTAAGTTGGGACTGAATTATCAAGAGGGCATAAATTAAATGATTAATGCCATTAAGTCCTTAAAGATTAAAATAAAGGTAGAATTCATAAGAAGTATTATTGATTAATTTTCAAGATGTATGTAGGCACAGGGAAGGAAAAATATGACAGTAAATTATCTGAGCTGATGACATCAAAATCTTCCTTTGCTCATGAGAACTGGTTTAGCGAATTACATAGATATTCAGAGGTCCTGTAAAATGCTGAGATTGGGGATTATTTTTCAAACTACAGAATGTAGTGGTTTTTTTTTTTCTAAGTTCTACTCCTTGATAGTGGGATCCAGTCAATCCAATATAAATTTCAGAGGAATAAGCCAACAACCAGAAATGAAATAAAAGGAAAATAATTAGGATAGCAAGCATGTGTTGGCTTTTTGTTTTGTTTGTTTTTGCTACTGTTTTGCAGCAAAGGTGGTAATTTGGTAACAGTAACTTGGGAGTTTTTTTCCACGGGAATAACCTGTTTCCTCAGTTTTGTGGTGAATTCCCAGCGAGCTAAGCTGCTTAAAACATAGTGCTGGCTGTGGTCTGTTCCAGGATATTTAAGCTCTAATCTACACCCACAAGTAGCCATTTCATGAATGTCTGGCCACAACAGGAACCAGGAATTTGGAAATTGGAAAGCAGGAGTGAATCCATTCGCATCTACTGGTGTCAGTTCAAAGCATCTCTTTGGGTAATGATGGGTTAGCATTATAATCTTTGGTGTGCAGCAGACTCAGAGAATCTTAAAATTTAGAAGGATTTTTAAATACATCGAATGCTATCTCTCAACCAGCACCATTGCCTCTGCAAAGGTGCAGCTCCTATTTGAAGTCAAGGATTTTTTTTTTTCAGTAACCCTGCTGTATCCAAAAGTTGTGTTCAGTGCTAGAAATACAAAGATGAGTAAGACATCTGACCTTAAGAGTCTGACAAGCTAGCCAAAATACAGATATCTCATCTAGAACATTCTAGAAACAGGATGGAGCACAAAGGAGAAGCATTTAAAGCAACCTTGAGGCATTTAAGCCAATCTGGAGGACCCAGGAAGGCTAGAATATGTCCACAAAAGCGAAGTCAGGATTCAATATATTGTAACATCCCACAGATAATTAACATCATTTTTTCTTTTTTTTTTTTTTTGACATTTATTTTAGAGAGAGAGAGTGTGAGCAGGGGAGGGGTAGAGAGAGGGGGAGACACAGAATCTGAAGCAGGCTCCAGGTTCTGAGCTGTTGGCACAGAGCCCGACGAGGGGCTCAAACTCGTGAACTGTGAGACCATGACCCGAGCTGAAGTCAGACGCTCAGGTGACTGAGCCACCCAGGTGCCCCAACAACATTTTTAAACGTGTTTTCTTTATTTTTAAAATTTTGTTTAACATTTATTCATTTTTGAGAGACGGCACAAGCGGGGGTGAGGCAGAGAGATCAGCACACACAGAGAATCCAAAGCAGCTCCAGGCTGCGAGCCGTCAGCACAGAGCCCCATGTGGGGCTAGAACTCAGGAACCGTGAGGTCACGACCCGAGCTGAAGTCAGACGCTTAAACGACTAAGCTACCCAGGCACCGCAAACAGGTTTTATAATATTAAGTTAAAATCTGTCTTCATAGGAGGCATATCAGCTGTTCTCATTTCTGTCCTCTGGGGTACCATACGATATATCTAAGTCATCCCTTGTCTCCTTAGTACGCAGAAGGCAGCAAGTACGTAAAGTGCTCCATACTGTGGCCTGGAATTGACATCACACTCATTGCTCTACAGTGTTGACTCCCAAGGGAAGTGCATACCTGACTTTTAGAACTCTCCACCCTGAGGATGCTCATTTAATTCCCAAGCCCACCACCAGGAGCCTCTCTTACCCACAAGCCCATCATAGACATTTGGTGGCTGGGGACAGGAAAAGAGACGGGGTTCCAAAGACATATAGGTGGACAACAGGCACACGAAAAGATGCTCAACGTCGCTGCTCATCAGCGAAATGCAAACCAAAACCGTAACGAGGTACCACCTGACACCTGTGAGAGTGACACTCCCCAAGAAAACAAGAGATGACAGGTGTTGGTGAGGATGTGGAGAAACAGGAATCCACAGGCACTGCTGGTGGGAACACAAACGGGTGCAGCCAACACTGTCCATATTGTGCACGACAGTACGAAGTTCCCTCAAGAAGTTAAAAAACAGAACTACTGTATAATCCATCAATTCAACTACTGGGTATATTTCTACAGGAAATGAAAACACGGTATCAGAGAGAGATATCTGCATCTGATATTGACTGCGGCATTATTCACAGTAGTCAAGATATGGAAACAAACGAAATGTCTGTCACAAATGGATGGATAAAGATGTGCCCCCCCCACACACACACACACGAGCACGCGCACAGGCGGGAATATTATTCAGCCATAAGAAAGAACGAAATCCTGCCTTTTGCGACAACACGGATGGACCTCCAGGGCTTTATGCTAAGCGGAGTAAGTCAGACAGAGAAAGACAAATCCTGTGTGATCTCACTCATATTTGGACTCTAAAAAAACTCAAAGTCATGGAAAGGGAGAACAGAATGGTTACCAGGGCCCAGGGGGGGGAAGGGTGAAATGGGGGAGAACTTGGTCAAAGCATACAAAGTGTCAATTATAAGATGGATGTTTCCAGGGATATAACGTACAGCATAGTGACTTTGGTAAACGAAACTATTGTGTACTTGAAAGTTGCTAAGAGAGTCGATCTTGAATGTTCTCATCACAAACAAGAAATGGTAATTATGTGACTAGATGAAGCGGGTGGTCATTTTCCAATAGATAAGTATATCAAACCGTCACCTTGCAAACCTTCAATTCACACAACGTCATGTCAGTTATATCTCAATAAAGCTGGGAAAAATAAACAGATGGAGACACACAACTTAAAAGCTCTTCTCTTTTCTTGTCCGCTTACCACCCCCCACCCCCCACCTCATTTCAATAACCAGGGCGACATGGGTTGGATTCCAATATGAGAGCTTTGCTGAACTTCACAATCAATACAGCATTACAGAGCCTGATTGTAGGGCCTCATCGGTGCCCTGCTCCCACACTTGGTTGGCTAACCCAGCTCCTGGAACAAGGTTTTCGCGACTGGGGATGGAGTGGTTCTCAAGGGTCTTCCCGGCACCTGCAGTGGTGCGGCTCTGGTCCCACTCAGCATCACCTCTCACTTCGAGCTGCCAGACCCCTTCATCGATGCGCTATCCTCTGTGCCGGCCCCACAGGCACTATGCTCTCTAATAGAAGTCACGTGGTTTTGCTCTCCTGCCCCTAAGCTTCCGTTATTTCCTACTTCAAAGGTTGCAACATCAGACGTTCTCATCTTCTATTACTTTGGATGCACTGTTATTTTTCAAGTTTCCAGGAAGGCATTCTACCTGCAGTATACAGTAATAGAATGCGCCACTGTTGAGAAACTCTGTTTCAGTAAGAGTGAAGGAACAACCAGTAACCCAAGGGGCCTGCTTGGAGGGCTGTTAAGAGAGTAACACGGGCACGTCATTCAACCCACTGCCAAGGCTCCCTGGGATATTGTGGCCGAACCCCCTTCTTAGGTGTGCATAGCCCAGCGCACTGGGCACAACGGGGCTCGGCATGTCAGGTCTGTGTCCCAGGTATATTGGTTGTTTCAGGTTGCCCGCTGTTAAAACCACCTTTGCTGATGGGATGGCAGGAAATGAGAACAGACTTCATTTTACCTGCACTGCAAATGCACAAAAGGCAAGTCTTTATTTTGTCTTGGCAGCCGAGATTTCTTGGCGTTCTTCCTAAAATTGGATGTTATGGATGAGCTATTTGATACATGCCTGGCCTCACACACACCAAAGCCTGATGAACTCTCAGTACAAATCCACCCAGTTTTTCCCCAAAAAAGAAAAGGAACAGAAGTCAATGAGGAACATTCATTTCTACCTTGTGACCATCACTTATTGTTTACTTTTATTTATTATTTTTTAAAGTTTATTTTTGAGACACCGAGAGAGACATAGTGTAAGTGGGGGAGAGGCAGAGAGAGGGGGGGGACACAGAATCCAAAGCAGGCTCCAGGCTCTGAGCTGTCAGCACAGAGCCCGACGCAGGGCTTGAACTGATGAAACATGAGATCCTGACCTGAGCTGAAGTCAGATGCTTAACCGACTGGGTCACCCAGGTGCCCCATGACCATCACTTTTTAAATGTCTAGAATTATAAATGAGAAAAATAATATATATTTGTACTTTTGCTTACAATCCCAAATGCCTCTGTGTGAGCACATTTTTGGTGTATTGAGGCTGAAAGTCTTTTAGGTATTACAAATCAAAGATAATGTTCAGAAACTGAAAGGATGCAATCCTAGTATCTGAGGACTTTGGAGAAAACCAAGCACTGCAGAATAACCAAAGAAAACAAAAATTCACCCTTTACAGACTAGGCCACGTGTGTTCATTTCTCCACCAGAAATCGGGTTGATGAACCACAGAGTGCAAGAGGAGTGTGGTTGTCTTTCACCTTGAGGTATATTTATTTAAAAAAGACAAAAAGGGAGATTCATGCTAACTTATAAGGGACCACATCGCTTTTCCCTCCCTTACTTTCCAAGAAGGATGATGGGTCTATCTGGTCACTTTCTGGGGAGTGGGGAGGGCGCTGTTATGCTTATCGGGATAATGAATTCAGATGTAATATGAAAAACTCTTGAATGATGGGGTGGATTTAAATATTTAGAGACACAGGAATTATTTTTAGGGGGGGGAAGGAATACCCAAAGTAGGATGGCAAGAAGAAAGCTAGAGAGAGAGAGAGACAGAGAGAGAGAGAGAGAGAGGGAGAGAGAGGGAGAGAGAGAGGGAGTTTTGGGGAAGGCGGAAGATGGGTCTGAGCACATTTGGTTGTTGGATATGCTGGAGAAATATTGACAAGACATGGTGGAGGAATATAAGCTTCAATGGTTCTGCTGTGAGCCTGCTGGATAGACTTTGCAGAAAACATAAACAATTTTTCAGACTTCTCTGGATGTCACAGATGGTTTCCATTGTCATGGGATGCCTAGCTGAGATGGGAAATGAGGCTGCCCAGCTTTACATTAAAGGAGCCTGATGGTTCATCAGCCCTTCTTTTTTTATTAGAAAAAAAATTTTTTTAACGTTTATTTATTTTTGAGACAGAGAGAGACAGAGCATGAACAGGGGAGGGTCAGAGAGAGAGGGAGACACAGAATCTGAAGCAGGCTCCACGCTCCGAGCTGTCAGCACAGAGCCCGACGAGGGGTTCGAACTCATGGACTGTGAGATCATGACCTGAGCCGAAGTTGGACGCTTAACCGACTGAGCCACCCAGGCACTCCAGCCTTTTCTTTTTTTCTTTTTTTCTTTTATTTTTTTTTCAACGTTTTTTATTTATTTTTGGGACAGAGAGAGACAGAGCATGAACGGGGGAGGGGCAGAGAGAGAGGGAGACACAGAATCAGAAATAGGCTCCAGGCTCCGAGCCATCAGCCCAGAGCCTGACGCGGGGCTCGAACTCACAGACCGCGAGATCGTGATCTGGCTGAAGTCGGATGCTTAACCGACCACCCAGGCGCCCCAACCTTTTCTTTTTCTAAAAAAAAAAATTCTTAATCCTTGTTTATATTTGAGAGAGAAAGAGACAGTGTGCGAGTGGGGGAGGGGCAGAGAGAGGCAGAGACAGATTCCGAAGCAGGCTCCAGGCCTCTGAGCTGTCAGAACAGAGCCCAATGCAGGGCTCGAACCCACGAGCTGCGAGATCGTGACCTGAGCCGAAGTCGGACACTAAACCCACTGGGCCACCCAGGCACCCCCGCGTCAGCCTTTTCAAACGTTTCCCACAGAGTTTGCATCAGCTAAGCCCTCAGGAGTTCCCTTTGGAAGCTGAGTATCTGTCAATCCTAAGTCCCGGCTGTACTCAGCACCTCACGTTCCCCGTTGTCTCCCATTTGAGATGTTCGACTGCCTCAAAGCTCCGCACGGTCACGGACATGAGAGATGAAGACTATCTCGTACGGTTTCAGCCTCATGGTAGGGCCAGTTTAAGGGTGACAACAGGCCTGTGACACACGCACAGGTAGTACTACCTTTCTGAAGGCCCAAGGGGACTTCTTCATTCTCCCTACCATTTTATCCACAGTAAACTGCTCCTTGTCACCAGGGAACAGTTCCTTAACCGAGACAATATTAAGGACATGCTGTGATAAAAGGCACAAAGAGCTGTGCTGTTGACCCCCTGGGCAGAACGGGCCCTTGTGCTGATCAGAAGGCTTGCCATCACCTTCATGGCTGGTGAAGTCCACCCCAGGTGCCAGCCAATGTAGCAAAGTGAGTGCGTAACCCCAGTGCCTACAGTCCAGCCCGGAGCTGGAGAGCTCACACATCCCTGTGTATCGGGGATGTGGAATCATGCCGCCAGCTGGGACTGGCCAGGGAAAAGCGGCCTGGAGCCATTTGGAACAGAAGCCCGATGGTGTGAGAAACCACAAAGCCACCCCACATTGTGTGTCTAGGGAGGATGCCAAGGATGGGCCAGTCTTCCTGGCTATTTTCCTGACCTTCAACATCTCTAGAAAGGTCACAGGGTTCCAGCTGCAAATGGTGTTCTCACATAAGTGCCCTTTTAGTATAAAAGTAACACACTACCTTTGATTTCAAAGGCAGCTGCATGACAATGTTATTTTCCCTGTTACTGGTACAAACTCCTATGGAAGAAAAGTCAACCCAATTGGCCACCAATCCCAATTGGGTTGGGATCTAAACGCTAAGCAAACTAGAAATAATTAGACAAAAGGCCTTGTGCCATAGACTGGAAACCCTGAAGAACGAGAAACAAAGGTAGTGCCCCCCCAATACTTTTAAGCCCCCTGTACTCCCTCCCTATCACATTGCCATCCCCTCCCTTAACAGTGTTGGGGACGCTGTCTTGTATACAACTGCCATGACCCACTGGTAAACCAGTGTGTAAAGCAAACATTTTGGGGGGCTGGAAATTTGCTTAAAATTACACATATCCAATCTTTTATGGGTGTGGCTCTGAGGTACCTGTTTAACTATGTCTTTTTAAAAACATTTTTTTAGGGGCGCCTGGGTGGCGCAGTCGGTTAAGCGTCCGACTTCAGCCAGGTCACGATCTCGCAGTCCATGAGTTCGGGCCCCGCGTCAGGCTCTGGGCTGATGGCTCAGAGCCTGGAGCCTGTTTCCGATTCTGTGTCTCCCTCTCTCTCTGCCCCTCCCCCGTTCATGCTCTGTCTCTCTCTGTCCCAAAAAAATAAATAAAAAACGTTGAAAAAAAAATTAAAAAAACATTTTTTTAATGTTTATTCATTTTTGAGAGAGATACAGACAGAGTCCGAGTGGGGGAGGGACGAGAGAAAGGGACACACAGAATCCAAAGCAGGCTCTAGGCTTCATGCTGTCAGCACAGAGCCTGATGCGGGGATAGAACCCACAAACCGCAAGATCGTGACCTGAGCTGAAGTCAGACGTTTATCCTACTGAGCCATGCAGGTGCCCCTTTACGATTTATTATTATGGACATCAATTTTACACTGAGATTATCAAAATTATAGCTGTAGGTGCAGATGTGCATATTAGCATTGAGGGCGGAGCTAGCGACAGCTGGGTGTTAATTCAGAAATATTCACAGGAACGCTGCGTGCACAAAATGCCTGTGACGCTTCCCTTTTTGATACCTGCAAAGTCCTGGAAGCCAGTGAAGACGAGGCTGCTGCCCAATTTTCAGGGAGATATCATATTGCTGATTTCATGTAAAATTAATCGCAGAATTAAGGACTGCAAGATAATCTGCCCGAAGGGCTTTCTCATGCACCTGCAAAATCGTGTTCTACCCTGTCTTAGCATCCTTTGGTTTACCCTCATCATTCAAAACCCACATCCCCTACATCATTAACAAACTGGACTGCGGGCACTTTCTCATCAACTCCTATACATTCTTCTACTTTCTTTCTGTTGGTACTGTGATAAAGGGACCCCTCCTCCGCTACTGTTTGATGAATCTAGGCTGAATTATGTTTGGAAGGGCACGCCTCAAAGTCTACAAATGTCCTTTTCTTTTCTTTTTTTATTTAAAGTTTTTTTTTAATGTTTATTCATTTTTGAGAGAGAGTATAAGCGGGTTAGGGGCAGGGAGAGAGGAACTCTACAAATGTTGTATCCATACCTAGGGAAGTCCTGAGTGCAAAGGTGACACAGGACGTGATTATTACAGAGCTCTCCCTATGTTTCTGAGACATATGAGATGTCTGTTATTCTATTTCCTCTTCTTTTAAATGAGGTACCTGTTTCTGGGGGATTAAATTGTTTCTATTTAAATAGAAATTGTTTCTGGGGGATTAAATAGGAGCAATGGGAGAATTTCCACTTCTACCCAAGAAACAATGACAAGTATGGGATTAACTCTCCCATCTAAAGCCTCCAGAAAAAAACAAAAAAAAACAAAATATATATGAAAGAGTGGCTTTCATGAACCTGAATATCAGATAGTGATGGATAGAGAATCCTGAAAGACAGAAACAAACAAGATGAGTGCTAGGATTGCTGAAGCTCACTGCTTTAAAAGAATTTCCAGGATGCAGTGCAGAGAGGGAAAACAGGTAGAGCTCGATCAAATCTCTGAGTGGAGGAGAGGGGCCTGAAAATCCAGGGAGACCAAGGTGGCTAGAGTCAGTGGGAGAGAGTCCTAGAAAGGAGGGAGCTGTACACGAAGAGAGTGCCCCAGAAATCCTCAGAGAGTCCCCTGAAAGTCTCAACAGACTTCTGATCAGTGCATATGTGTGGGAAAACTCCACGAGGCCAAGGAAAGAATCACCAGAAATAAGTGAAGGGAATAGTGCTTGGGCTCACACAGGGCTGGAAAGAGTGAGTGTTTCTACCAGCCGGAGGCACTGGGTGCAGTACTCAGAAAGGTCTTGCTTTAGCAGTGAGGAATAATCCAACCTAGATGAAGCATTGCTCTTGACCTTCCTAAGAAATCTAAAAGCAAGACCCAAAAGTTGCAAATTATTCTAAGTAACCTAATGGAAAATAATATAGCTCAAGAATATTTACAGGAATACAAAAATATCTGGAATCTAAAAAAGTTAAAAACACAATGTCTAGCATCCAATCAAGAATTTCTAGGCATGCAAAGAGGCAGGAAAAAATGACACACGATTTAAAAAAAAATCATTTGTGGGGTGTCTGGGTGGCTCAGTCGTTTAGGCTTCCGACTTCAGCTCAGCTCATGATCCCACAGTCTGTGAGTTCGAGCCCTGCTTCGGGCTCTGTGCTGACAGCTCAGAGACTGGAGCCTGCTTCAGATTCTGTGTCCTCCTCTCTGCCTCTCGCCTGCTCACACTCTGTCTCCCTCTCAAAAATAAACAAACATTAAAAAAATTGTCTTTAAATCATTTGAAACTGAGCCCTAACGGATGTAGAGGTTAGATCATGCTTTTGGGTCTCAAACATTCTCCCCTATATCTTCTTCTCAAAGTGCTCTGGTTTTAGGTTTCACATATAGGTCTACGGTCCACTTTGAGTTCATATTAGTGTGTATACTTGTTTGTATGTATTGTTTGCAGACGTGGATCAAGTTCATTTATTTTTCATAAGGATAATTCTAGTACCATCTACTGAAAAGACTTCAGTGAACTGCTTTTGCGTCTCTGCCGAAAGCAACTGCCCACATATATGTGAGTCTTTTCTGTTTTCTTGATCTAATTATCTATCTTAATGCCAATACGACAATCTCTTGATCATTGCAACTTTATAATACATCTTGAAATCTGGTAGTGTTAGTTTGCCAACTTTGCTTTTGGTTTTTCAAAGTGGTTTGGCTATTCCAGGTCTTTTGAATCTCCCTGTGAGTTTAGAATCAGCTGGATAACTTTTAGGGGGAAAAAAAGGCCAAAATCTTAATGATTTTGACTGGGATTGTGTTGAATCCATAGATCAATTTGAGAGGACTGGCATGTTAACAATATTGAGTCTTCCAACCTATGGACAATATATACGTCTTAATTTCTTTCATTCTTTTATTTCTCTCAAAAATGTTTATACTTTTCGGTGTACAGGTTTTACACATCTTTTCTCTGGAGACTTCATATTTTTGATACTACTGTAAAATGCTTTGATTTTTAATGTAGGGGTGCCTGGGTGGCTCAGTCGATTAAGCATCTGACCTCAGCTAAGGTCACGATCTCATAGTTCATGAATTCGAGCCCCACACTGGGCTCTCTGCTGTCAGTGCAGAGGCTAGTTAAGACCCTCTATCTCCCTCTCCCTCTGAACCTCCCCCTCACAAATAAATAAACATTAAAAATTTTTTATTGTTCCTTGCTAATATATGTTGTTGATTTTTTTGTATAAAGACCTCTGCTAAACTCATTTAATAGTTCTAGCAGCTATATGTACATTCCATCAGATTTTTGATAATGTCTCTATGCATAAAGTCAGTTCTATTTCTTCCTTTCTAACTAGGTGCCTTTTATTTATTTTTATTTTTTATTCCACTGGTTCAAATCTGTATTACAACGTTGTACAGAAGTGGTGAAAACAGATACTTCTGTTTTGTTGTTGAACTTAAGGGGGAAGTATTCAGTTTGACCATTAACATGATATTAGCTTTAAGTTTTTAGAAGATGCCCTTTATCAGACTAAGAAACGTCTTTTCTATTCCTAATTTGCTGCAGGGTTTTAATCGGTACTGGATGTAGGGTTCTAAAAAATTCTTTTCTACAGCTACTGAGAAGGTCTTTTTTTCTCTTTGTAGTTTGGTAATATCGTGGATTACACTGATTGGTTTTCAAAAGTTTGAAAACAGTATTATATTGTAGCCTACTTCTGTGACATAAACTAGCCTGCTCTAGCTGTGTGTGAATTATTAAGTAATGACAATATCCTGTTCTCTTCTACAGTGGCTCACATGATTGCATTATAGTCCTTCACTGCTGGGTGGCAGTGGGATCTGAGCAATTGCGTCAGAAGCAATTGAACACCACAGAGTTAATTTGCCCAGGTATACGGGGCTCCCTTCCATGCCTGTGTGATTCCAGTTTGTGTACTAGGGTGTCATTCATTGGGATGATTTCTCCAGAGCCTGCTCAAGGGAGGAAAGCACTGCTCACTGCTGAGTGGACTGTTATAATCGTCCCTCGTATTGGTTTTTGGTGGTTGTTTTTTTTTTTTTTTCCCTTGTAAGCCTGATCAGCCTGCGTGAGCTGGTCCTCTTCTGTGCGTGTGTATTCAGGGCTCACTTACTCCCCGGTCTATGCACTCGGTCAGCTGCTACCTTTGTCTTGCTTTGCTCTAAACAGGACTGCTACTCATTGGAACTCCCGTGTTCCAAAATTCCACTTACAACTGAAGTCGTTTCTAAGCAAGCCTTCTCGCTACAGTTTTCACGTACCCTTCAATGATTATAAAGACACTCCAAGGTTCTGCCATGATTCTGAGCTTGATGTATAAAATTCAGACGCAAGAAAAGTGATTGTGGAAGGAAGCAAAGGGTTACCATCGTAGGTGCGTAGTGCAAACTCCCTGCTGCGAAGCCTTGGACACATCACTTCATCCACCTGGGCCGACGTTCCTAATTCGTAACTCCTTGGTGGATGAGGTGTTTTGCAGTTGGGATGAACACTCAGCTTTCAAAGGTCTTCCAACTTCAAAATACCCTATTCTTTTTTTAAAATTTTTTTTTTCAACGTTTATTTATTTTTGGGACAGAGAGAGACAGAGCATGAACGGGGGAGGGGCAGAGAGAGAGGGAGACACAGAATCGGAAACAGGCTCCAGGCTCTGAGCCATCAGGCCAGAGCCTGACGCGGGGCTCGAACTCCCGGACCGCGAGATCGTGACCTGGCTGAAGTCGGACGCTTAACCGACTGCGCCACCCAGGCGCCCCTAAAATACCCTATTCTAAGAAAGAGCTGCATCTCTAAACCTCAAGGGGAGACCAGCTTGTCATTTCAGCCTTCCCCTTATTTAGAAAGGTAAGTTGTGCTAATTCTCCAGTGCACAGCACTTACATCAATTCATCGTAGCAAGACCAATAGGCATAACGTGATAAATACACTATGTCGACTTTGAAAATTGATTCAGTGCTTTTGACTCTAAAAACTTCAGATTTCTTAAGTAAGCAAACAGATACTTTGGCTTAATTGTTGCACATCATCAGATAGCAGTGTGCATGGTGGGGGCCGTGTCATTGAGCTACATGTGAAAGGGACGATGGGGTAGGCACAGGTCACTGAGCAGAGGTATCTGCTGGAGTTTGAACTCAGAGTGTGTCAGCTTCCGCCACAGTCTTCACGGTCTCAGAGAACAGACTGCTTATTCTTATATTGAATTGGGGATCTATATTATATAAACTCTCTAGACTATAAGTGTGTATTTTTTTCTGTCGTCCTAGACCTTCCCATGGCTCCAATAGCTAGACCTTCCAAAGGCTCCACCAGCCTGCCTAGGCCATCCTAGCCCCCACATCAATCATGACAGCATAGTGAAAGGGAAAACTCGGTAGGCACAGTGTCCCCTGTTTATAGGAAAAGGTGGTAAGTCCTGGTGGAAAGCAGAGCCATGAGTGGAGGCCCACAGAGTCACGGCACCCCTTCCCTGATCTGCCAGGGTCCTGGAATGACAAACAGATGACAGAAGTAGCACCATCCCCTCATCCTTTGTTTCACTTGCGTATCACTAATTGATTATGCAATTCTTCCCCCAAAGCTTGGCCTCAAATCCTTCTAAAACAGTATGTCACAAATCCAGTCACACCACGATGTTTTGGGAAATGAACACAACACACATTAAGTTCACTTTCCTTGGTCTTGTCCGAGGTGCTGAGATTTTGCATGGCACCCATTCCTTCCACATTTCTTCACTGCGTTCATTTCTTATTGTGGGTGATGTATTGTCCCACTCTCACTATGGGAAATATCTGGAAAGGTCCACATTTTTGGTCTTCACAACTGGGGATGGGTACAACTGGTATCTTCTGGGTAGAGGCCACGATCCTGTTCAACATCCCAACATCTGTAGGACAGCCCCCCACCCCACCCCACAACAAAGAATGACCTTGGGGGCGCCTGGGAGGCTCAGTCATTTGAGCACTGGCTCTTGATTTTGACTCAGGTCATGATCCCAGGGTCATGGATTCGAGCCCCGTGTCAGACTCCACACTGAGCATGGAGCCTGCTTGAGATTCTCTCTCTCCCTGTCTCTCCCTCTGCCCCTCTACCCCACTCACACGCACTTTCTGTCTCTAAAAAAGAACAGTCTCATCCAAATGTCAATAATGCCCAGGTTGGGAAACCCCAGCGTGCTGACCTGACACGGAAACCTGAGATTCACTCTCCTCTAGGATTGAGCTCTGATCCACAACTCTCTCTACACAACTGGGATTTCGATACCTGAATCTTTTCCAGCCTCTCCTCAGAAAACGTGATTATCCTGCCAACGTTCACCAGCTGGAGACCGACTTCATGTTTTTATTGGTTTTCTGCAAAACCCTTCCTGCATTCCCTCAGGTATCCATCTTGCCCCAACCAGGCATCGGACTGACACACGGTGTTGGGGACGCACAGATTCTCATGCCAGAGCCATCCCAGCAGACCTGCTGCAGTGCGTCCTCCCCTGCCAGCCCTGCATTCTCAGCCTTGGTTCCTAGCAGGTCTCCCACCTGACCGCGCATCACTGGGGATGCAACCGTGGCCAGGAGCCAACATCCAACAATGCCAGTTTCAAAAATCCTCTCAAACGCTGCCTGCCATCATTGAATAAACCTCTGCTGCAGAAACAACCATACATGCAGATGTCATCTAATATTTGTGCTGATTTCTCTGGGCCTATCCTAAGAGAACGTTTTCACACTTCATTTGCAAAGTGGGAGGATGATACATATCTTTTGAAGGGGGAGGATATATAGCTCACTTTTTATCCAAGGTGAAATCCATAAATGTGTGTTACTGAGAAAAGACACCTCAACAGAGACAAAAAGATTCAAATTGTTGGCAAGGCACCATATGTAATTGTAAAAAAAAAAAAAAAAAATCTGGCTTTTTTACCCTCTTGTCAAATTTTTCTGACTGATCACAACAACGACAGGTTTCAAGTTACCCAGGAGCAAGACAATTAGGTCAGGACAGGGGATACTGGAACAGCTAGTCTGTGTACAGATGCAAAGGGGAAGGTATGGGTCAGGCCAGGAAGACAGGAAGAACGATACGAGGGAAATACACTCTGCTGGAGAAAAATGGCAACAGACAGTTAATAGTGCTTAGTTCTATGGTCACAGGACCTACGTGGCACTCAGCTGCTGCCAGCCACCAAATGAAATGGGCAAGAAGGGACACGTAAACTTCCAGACTTGCCACGACTGAAGCAATTCCATACGCATCTGTATCAGTCCGTCCAGGCTGCCATAATAAACTACCATAGACTGAGTGGCCATAGTCCTGGAGGCTAAGATCCAGGTGTGAGCAGTGTTGGTTTCTCCTGAGACCTCTTTCCTTGGAGGGCAGATGCTGTCTTCTCCCTGTGTCCTCATGTGGTCATCCCTCTCTGTGTCCTAATCTCTTCTTATAAGGATTAGATTAGAGGCCACCCTAGTAACCTCATTTTACCTTAATCACCAGTTTAAAGACCGTTTCTCCAAATACAGTCCCATTCTGAGGGGGTAGAGCTTCAACATATGAACTTTGTGGGGGGGAACATAATTTGGACCATATCAACAAGGGGACACCTGAAGAATGATGAATGGAAAAGACACAAAATAAGCAGTGGGAAACTTCTAGGAATATGGGTGCCTCCCAGGCACACCAAAGTAGGGTGGGGAACTGAATCTATCAGTGCCTGTGAAAGTCTGTGGGACTGTTTGGCAGCTAGAGCTCAGATCTCAATGACTTTTCTGCCCATTACTAATGAAAGGTGTTACCCCAAATACATGAAGCTGTCAACTACCCTTCCATCTGTTTTCTCCTAGCTCCTAGGAAATGAGCGATGTGACTCCAACCAAGAAACATGGTGCTGCCCATGCAGGACTTGTGAGTAAGAATGGGGACAACCGAAGGTCACGTGGCTACATGTCATTGGTGGGTGGGACTAGAAGAGGGAAACCGGATGGGGCTGTGGGCTATGGGGACAGCAGGGAGAAGCACTGGCCATTCGGCATAGCCTGAACACATGCAATTTCTACACAGCATAGAAAATGTTTCCGGTTCGTTTCTATTTGCTATGTGGCTCTAGACAAACCTTGTTGGAATTTCTCATGAAAAGCTGTTCTTTTTCCCAACAATGTTACAGAACAATAGTTTTTCATATAGTTATTACTCTTAATTGAGTATCTTTGAGTCGAGTGGGGAGTTAACAGCCTCCAGACGGGTAAGCAACAGAACCTATCTTCCACAAAGTTAAAACAAGTAATTGTTCTTCTAAAATGACCTTGATAGGAGACCTGGGAAGATGGCGGGGTAGGAGGATGCTGGGCTCACCCTTTCCTGCTGATCGCCTAGATTCTACCCACATCTGCCTAAATAAACCAGAAAACCTCCAGAGGACTAGCAGAATGCACTCTCCAGAGCCAAGCATAGACAAGAGGCCCATGGAAGAGGGTAGGAAGGGCAAAGAGGTGATGCATGCCATGCAGACTGGCTGGAGGGAGCTGGGGCGGTGGAGTGGCAGCTCGCCTGGCCAGGCAGAGCCCCGGAGTCTGTCTTGCAAAAGCGGAGGGGTCGGACGGACTGTGTGCTGATAGCTGGCGGGACTTAATATCTGGAATGTTACAAGTCAACAGCTCTGCTCAGAGAGCAGGAGGGCGAGAGGACAACGGGAGGGACGGTTGCTGAGCCCCGGAGGGCAGGGCTCAGCTCAGCGGGGAGCAAAGGCGCTCACCAGAGCCATATCCCTCTCCCATCTACTAGCCAAAATCCCAAAGGGAACCAGTTCCCTTTACGGAACTTGCTTGCACCGCACAAACACCCAACGCTGTGCTTCTGTGGATTCATCCCTCCGACAGGTCTGCTTGCCTCCCTCCCAGTGCCGCAGGGCCCCTCCCGCAGGGAACCACCAACGGCAAAGCAAGCTAAGCCTACCCCTCCTGCCCCCCTACACCTTGCGGATCCACCCCGACTAATACGCCAGACCCCATCGAAGCAGCACCACAAGCCTGGCAGTGTGCAAGTAGCCCAGACAGGGCCACTCCAATCCACAGTGATTTCTGCCCCTGGGAGAGGGGAAGAGAAGGTACACACCAGTCTGACTGTGGCCCCAGCGGTGGGCTGGGGACAGACATCGGGTCTGACTGTGGCCCCGCCCACCAACAGAAGTTACTCCAGACAGCACGGGGGAAGTGCCCTGCAGTTCCACGCCACCCCAGGGACTATCCAAAATGACGAAACGGAAGAATTCTCCTCAAAAGAAACTCCAGGAAGTAGCAACAGCTAACGAATTGATCAAAAACGATTTAGGCAATAAACTGAACAAGAATTTAGAAAAATAGTCATAAAATTAATCGCTGGGTTTGAAAAAGCATACAGGACAGCAGAGAATATATTGCTACAGAGATCAAGGGACTAAGAAATATTCAAGAGGAGCCAAAAAATGCTATAAATGAGGTGCAAAATAAAATGGAGGTGACCACAGCTCGGATTGAAGAGGCAGAGGAGAGAATAAGTGAATTAGAAGATAAAATTACGGGAGAGAAGCCAAGATGGTGGAACAGCATGGAAGGTTTTTGCATGTCTCACGTCCATGAAATACAGCCAGACCAACACTAAACCATCCTACACACCTAGAAAACCGATTGGAAGATTAACACAACAATCTGCACAACCTGAACCACAGAATTCAGCAGGTACATGGCGTGGAGAAGTGAACTTGGGGAGCAAGGAGGCGCAGGAAGGGAGGTGCTTTTGTGAGTGGAGAGAGGATGCAGGCGGGGGTGAAGTGAACAATACAGGAAAAGCACCCCTCCCCCCCCAAAAGCAACTGGAGAGAAAGTGGAAAATTGGAAACAGCCACAGGGACTAAACTAAAAAGGGAGAAAGGAGAGAGGAGAGGGTTTAACTTCCATTAAGACTGTAAACAAGGGGAGCACAAAGGCTGCAACTCCGCAGCTCGATACCTGGCGGTGCTCTGGTGGGAAAGATGAATCCCCAGGAACAGCATGGGGTCCAGGAGGTTCTCAGCCCACACGGGGAAAAGCAGTTCCACTGCTGGAAGGACATTTGGTAGAGACTGTTGAAGCCACCTGGTCCCAGCAGACCCTGGAAGGCAGCCACATTTGCTGGTGCTGGGGCAAGGTTGTTAAGGGTGAAGACTGGTGCCAGATGTGTGTTGGGATTTTCCATCATCCCTGAAACGCTGAGGCTACACTGTCTCGCGATTTTTTTTTTGGGGGGGGGGGGGCGGGCTGGCACCTGGCCACAGTCTCGGGGCACCGGCAACAGCAGGGTCCAGCGGGGCGTTCCTGGGTGCAGCGGATAATCAGCCATTGCTCATTCCGCCACTGCTCAGTGAGACCCTCCAGCAAAGGGGCGGAACGGGTCAAAGCTGCAGTCCCTCGGAAGAAGGGGGCCCGGGAAAACGGCCACATCTGAGGCAAAACTCGGGAGAGGTACTGCCTGGGGCCTGGACACGGACAGTGGAGAAGCGGGGAGTGGACAGAGCTGAAGACGGAGGACCGGTGCGCGACTGCTGATCCGGGAGAACAGACTGGGTGGCGCCATTTTTCACCGTTCCCGCGCATGCGCATGTGCACCTACAAGCCCCGCAACATCCACCCCAGGAGGCTAGCGGCGCCATCTAGTGGAGAGCGGAGCTGTTACACCGAGCCCTGCCCTACTGGGCCAATGTCGCTCTCAAGATCCAAGTCTCACAGCCAGCTTAGTTTATGGACTATAAGGCGCTACGTAGACTGACTTCTAGGGGAAAATGAAGTAATTTCAGTCCTACTTCAACCTGTTAACAGGTTCATCTATCCAATGTTCTCTTTATCTTCTCTTTTACATTTCTTTTTCTTGAATACAAAGAGAAAATTTTCATGTTTATTTACAACTTTTATTAAAAATATTTTTCTTTAATTTTTATTACTATATTCTTTAGTTTTGTGTAAATTTTTTCAAATGCTTTTTACTTCCATCATTTTATTTTACTCTACTACAGTGTATTCACTTTTTCAAATTTTGAAATGATTTCCTTTTTATTTCTTTTTTCTCTTTTTCATTTCTTTTCCTTTTCTTAAATACAGAAAAAGAAAAAAATTCATTTTTATTTTTAATTTCATTAAAAATATTTTTCTTTAATTTTTTTCAAATGTATTCGTTACTTTTGTGTATATTTTTTCAAATTTTATTTTACTTCCATCATCTCATTTTAGTCTACTTCAGTGTATTCACTTTTTTCAAATTCACAAACGATGTCCTTCCCCCCCTCCCTTTTTTATCTCTGTCAAACCACTTTCAATACCCAGACCAAACCACACCTAGGATCTAGCATCATTTATTTGATTTCTGTGCATGTGTGTGTGTTTAACTTTTTAATTTTAATTTTTTAATTTTAATTTTTTTTACTTTCAATTTTTCTACCTCATTAATTCCTCTTCTCCCTTCAAAATGACAAAACAAAGGAATTCACCCCAAAAGAAAGACCACAAAGAAACGAAAACCTGGGATTAAACCAACACAGATACAAGCAAGATGTCTGAAAGAGAATTTAGAATCAAGATAATAAGACTATTAGCAGGAGTCGAAAATAGATTAGAATCCCTTTCTGAAGAGATAAAAGAAGTAAAAAATACCCGAATGAAATTAAAAATGCTATAACTGAGCTACAATCACAGATAGATGCAGTGGCGGCAACGATGGATGACGCAGAACACGGAATCAGTGATATAGAGGACAAACTTATAGAGAAAAATGAAGCTGAAAAAAATGAGGGAGACTAAGGCAAAAGAGCACAATTTAAGAATTAGAGAAACCAGTAACTCATTGAAAAGGAACAACATCAGAGTCATACGGGTCCCAGAAGAGGAAGAGAGAAAAGGGGGTAGAAGGGTTATGTGAGCAAATCATAGGGGAAAACTTTCCTAACCTGGGGAAACACACAGACATCAAAATCCAGGAAACACAGAGGACCCCCATTAGATTAAACAAAAACCGACCCTCAACAAGGCATATCATAGTCAAATCCACAAAATACTCAGGCAAGGAGAGAATCATGAAACCGGCAAGGGAAAAAAACGTCCTAAACTACAGGGGAAGACAGATCAATCTTGCAGCAGACCTATCCACAGAAACTTGGCAGGCCAGAAAGGAGTGGCAGGATATATTCGGTGTGCTGAATCAGAAAAATATGCAGCCAAGAATTCTTAATCCATCAAGGCTGTCATTCAAAACAGAAGGAGAGATAAAAGTTTCCCAGACAAACAAAAAAAAGGAGTTTGTGACCATTAAACCAATCCTGAAAGAAATTTTAAGGGGGAATCTCTCAGGGGAGAAAACATATGTGTGTATATATGTATATATATATACACACACATATAGATACATACATATATTTATATATATATATACACACATACATACATACACATATATATTTATATATATACACATATATTATATATATACACATATCTATGTATATATATACATATATATATGTATGCATGTATGTGTGTGTGTGTGTGTGTGTGTATATATATATATATATATGTATATATATATATATATACCAAAAGCAACAAAGATTAGAAAGGACCAGAACACCACCAGAAACTCCAACTCTATAAGCTTCATAATGGCAATAAATTTATATCTTTCAGTACTCACTCTAAACGTCAATGGACTCAATGCTCCAATCAAAAGACATAGGGTAACAGAATGGATAAGAAAACAAGATCCATCTAGATACTGTTTACAAGAGAACCAGTTTAGACCTAAAGACACCTTCAGATTGAAAATAAGGGGATGGAGAACCATCTATCATGCTAATGGTCAACAAAAGAAAGCCGGAGTAGCCATACTTATATCAGACAATCTAGACTTTAAGATAAAGACTGTATCAAGAGATGCAGAAGGGCATTATATCATATTCAAGGGGTCTATCCACTAAGAAAACCTAACAATGGTAAACATTTATGCGCCAAATGTGAGAGCACTCAAGTATATAATTCAATTAATCACAAACACAAACTGATCGATAGTAATACCATAATAGTAGGAGACTTCAACACCCCACTCACAACAATGGACAGATCATCTAATAAAAAAATCAATAAGGAATCAATGGCTTTGAATGACACACAGGACCAGACGGACTTAACAGATATATTCAGAACATTTCATCCTAAAGCAGCAGAATATACATTCTTCTCCAGTGCACATGGGACATTCTCCAGGATAGACCATATACTGGGACACAAATCAGCCCTAAGGAAGTACAAAAAGATCGAGATCATGCCGTGCGTATTTCCAGACCACAATGCTATGAAACTCGAAATCAACCACAAGAAAATTTTGGGAAGGTAACAAATACTTGGAGACTAAAGAATATCCTGTGAAAGAATGAAATGGGCTAACCAACAAGTTAAAGAGGAAATTAAAAAGTAAATGGAAGCCAATTTAAATGATAACACCACAACCCAAAAATTCTGGGACACAGCAAAGGCGGTCATAAGAGGAAGGTATATAGCAATCCAGGCCTTCCTAAAGAAGGAAAAAAAGATCTCAGATACACAACCTAACCTTACGCCTTAAGGAGCTGGAAAAAGAACAGCAAATAAAACCCCAAACCAGCAGAAGACAGGAAATAACAAAGATTAGAGCAGAAACTAATGCTACCAAAACCAAAAAAAAACCCACTAGAACAGATCAATGAAACCAGAAGCTGGTTCTTTGAAAGAATTAACAAAATTGATAAACCACTAGCCAGTTTGATCAAAAAGAAAAAGGAAAGGACCCAAATAAATCAAATCAAGAATTAAAGAGGAGAGATCACAACCAACACAGCAGAAAAACAAAACAAAACAATAATAAGACAGTATTATGTGCAATTATATGCCAATAAAATGGGCAATCTGGAAGAAAAGGACAAATTCCTAGAAACATATACACTACCAAAACTGAAACAGGAAGAAATAGAAAATTTGAACAGACCCATAACCAGTAAGGAAATCGAATTAGTAATCAAAAATCTGCCAAAAAACAAGAGTCCAGGGCCAGATGGCTTTCCAGGGGAATTGTACCAAACATTTAAGGAAGAGTTAACACCTATTCTCTTGAAACTGTTCCAAAAAAATAGAAATGGAAGGAAAACTTCCAAACTCTTTCTATGAAGCCAGCATTACCTTGATTCCATTCCACATTAAAAAAATTACTCATCACGACCAAGTGGGATTTCTACCTGGGATGCAGGGCTGGTTCAATATCCACAAAACAATTACCGTGATTATCACATCAATAAAATAAAGCACAAGAACCATTGATCCTCTCAATAGATGTAGAGAAAGCATTTGACAAAATACAGCATCCTTTCTTGATAAAAACCATGAAGAAAGTAGGGATAGAAGGAGCATACCTCTAGATCATAAAAGCCATATATGAATGACCCAACGCTAATATCATCATCCATGGGGAAAAACTGACAGCTTTCCCCCTAAGGTCAGGAACAAGACAAGGATGTACACTCTCACCACCGTTATTCAACATAGTATTGGATGTCTTAGACTCTGCAATCAGACAACACAAAGAAATAAAAGGCATCCAAATCTGCCAGGAGGAGGTCAAACTTTCACTCTTCGCAGGTGACATGATCTTCTATATGGAAAACCCTAAAGATCCTACCAAAAAACTGCTAGAATTGATTCATGAATTCACTAAAGTTGCAAGATATAAAATCAACGCACAGAAATCGGTTGCATTCCTATACACCAACAATGAAGTGACAGAAAGAGGAATCAAGGAATCGATCCCATTTCCAGTTGCACAAAAAAAACATAAAATACCTAGGAATAAATCTAACCAAAGAGGTGAAAAATCTATATGCTGAAAACTATAGAAAGCTTATGAAAGAAATTGAAGAAGACACAAAAAAATGGAAAAAGATCCCATGCTCCTGGATAGGAAGAACAAATACTGTGAAAATGTCGATACTACCCAAAGCAATCTACATATTCAATAAAATCCCTATCAAAGTAACACCAGCATTCTTCACAGAGCTAGAACAAATAATCCTAAAATTTGTATGGAACCAGAAAAGACCCCGAATAGCCAAAGCAATCTTGCAAAAGAAAACCAAAGCAGGAGGCATCACTATCCCAGACTTCAAGCTATACTACAAAGCTGTAACCATCAAGACAGTATGGTACTGGCACAAGAACAGACACTCAGATCAATGCAACAGAATAGAGAACCCAGAAATGTACCCACAAATGTATGGCCAACTTATCTTTGACAAAGCAGGAAAGAATATCCAATGGAATAAAGACAGTGTCTTCAGCAAGTGGTGCTGGGAAAACTGGACAGAGACATGCAGAATAATGAACCTGGACCACTTTCTTACCCCATACACAAAAATAAACTCAAAATGGATGAAAGACCTAAATGTAAGACACGAAGCCATCAAAATCCTTGAGGGGAAAGCAGGCAAAAACCTCTTTGATCTTGGCCGCAGAAACTTCTTACTCAACACATCTCCGGAGGCAAGGGAAACAAAAGCAAAAATGAACTACTGGGACCTCATCAAAATAAAAAGCTTCTGCACAATGAAGGAAACAACCAGCAAAACTAAAAGACAACTGACAGAATGGGAGAAGATATTTGCACATGACGTATCAGATGAAGGGTTAGTACCCAAAATCTATAAAGAACTTATCAAACTCAACACCCAAAAAACAAATGATCCAGTGAAGAAATGGGCAAAAGACATGAATAGACACTTCCCCAAAGAAGACATCCAGATGGCCAACCGACACATGAAAAAATGCTCCACATCACTCATCATCAGGGAAATACAAATCAAAACCACAATGAGATACCACCTCACACCTGTCAGAACGGCTAACATTAACAACTCAGGCAACAACAGATATTGGCAAGAATGCAGAGAAAGAGGATCTCTTTTGCATTGTTGGTGGCAATGCAAGCTGGTGCAGCCACTCTGGACAATAGTATGGAGGTTCCTCAAAAAAACGAAATATAAAACTACCCTACAACCCAGCAATTGCACTACTAGGCATTGATCCACAGGATACAGGTGTGCTGTTTCAAAGGGACACATGCACCCCCATGTTAATAGCAGCACTATCAACAATAGCCAAAGTATGGAAAGAGCCCAAATGTCCATCAACTGATGAACGGATAAAGAAGATGTGGTATATGTATACAATGGAGTATTCCTTGGCAATCAAAAAGAATAAAATCTTGCCATTTGCAACTAGGTGGACGGAACCGGAGGGTATTATGCGAAGTGAAATTAGTCAGAGAAAGACAAAAATCATATGACTTCACTCATATGAGGACTTTAAGAGACAAAACAGATGAACATAAGGGAAGGGAAACAAAAATAATAAAAACAGGGAGGGGGACAAAACAGAAGAGGCTCATAAATAAGGAGAACAAACTCAGGGTTACTGGAGGGGTTGTGGGAGGTGGGATTGGCTAAATGGGTAAGGGGCACTAAGGAATCTACTCCTGAAATCACTGTTGCACTATATGCTAACTCATTTGGATATAAATTTTAAAAAATAAAAAATAAAATTAAAAAAAGATAAAATTATGGAAAAAGAGGAATCTGTTAAAATGAGAGATAAAAAAATTCAGGAGTATGAGGGGAGAATTAGAGAACTAAGTGATGCAATGAAGCAGAACAATATTCGTATCACCAGAATTCCAGAAGAAGCAGAGAGAGAGAAAGGGGCTGAAGGTGTACTTGAACAAATCATAGCCGAGAACTTCCCTGATCTGGGGAAGGATAAAGGCATTGAAACCCAAGAGGCACAGAGAACTACCTGCAGATGTAACTTGAATGGATCTTCTGCAGGACATATCACAGTGAAACTGGCAAAATACAAGGATGAAGAGAAGATTCTGAAAGCAGCTAGGGATAAACGCACTCCAACATATAAAGGGAGACCCATAAGACTAGTGGCAGACTTATCTACTGAAACTTGGCAGGCCAGAAAGGAATGGCAGGAAATCTTCAATGTGATGAACAGAAAAACTATGCAGCCGAGAATTCTTTATCCAGCAAGTCTGTCATTCAGAATAGAAGGAGAGATAAAGGTCTTCCCAAACAAACAAAAACTGAAGGAATTCATCACCACTAAACCAGCCCCAGAAGAGATCCTAAGGGGGATTCTGTGCATTAAATGTTGCAAGGACCACAAAGTACTAGAGACATCACTACAAGCATGAAACCTACAGACATCACAATGACTCTAAACCCATATCTTTCTATAATAACACTGAATGTAAATGGACTAAATGCTCCAACCAAAAGACATAGGGTATCAGAATGGATAAAAAAAAAAAGACCCATCTATTTGCTGTCTACAAGAGACTCATTTTAGGCCTGAGGACACCTTCAGATTGAAAGTGAGAACTATCTATCATGCTACTAGAACTCAAAAGAACGCTGGAGTAGCCATACTTAGACAAACTAGACTTTAAATCAAAGGCTGTAACAAGAGATGAAGAAGGGCATTATATAATCATTACAGGGTCTATCTATCATGAAGAGCTAACAATTATAAATGCCTATGTACCGAATATGAGAGCCCCCAAATACATAAAACAATTAATCAGAAACATGAGCAACCTTATTGCTAAGAATGTGGTAATTGCAGGGGACTTTAATACTCCACTTACAGCAATGGATAGATCATCTAGACACAGGATCAATAAAGAAACAAGGGCCCTGAATGATACATTGGATCAGATGGACTGACAGATATATTTAGAATTCTGCATCCCAAAGCAACAGAATGTACTTTCTTCTCGAGTGCACATGGAACATTCTCCAAGATAGATCACATACTGGGTCACAAAACAGCCCTTCATAAGTATAAAAGAATTGAGATCATACCATGCACACTTTCAGACCACAATGCTATGAAACTTGAAATCAACCACAGGAAAAAGTCTGGAAAACCTCCAAAAGCATGGAGGTTAAAGAACACCCTACTAAAGAATGAATGGGTCAACCAGGCAATTAGAGAAGAAATTTTAAAATATATGGAAACAAATGAAAATGAAAATACAACAATCCAAACACTTTGGGATGCAGCGAAGGCAGTCCTGAGAGGAAAATACGTTGCACTCCAAGCCTATCTCAAGAAACAAGAAAAATCCCAAATACACAATCTAACAGCACACCTAAAGGAAATAGAAGCAGAACAGCAAAGACACCCCAAACCCAGCAGAAGAAGAGAAATAATGAAGATCAGAGCAGAAAAAAACAATATAGAATCTAAAAAAACAGTAGAGCAGATCAATGAAACCAAGAGTTGTTTTTGAAAAAATAAACAAAATCGATAAACCTGTAGCCAGGCTTCTCAAACAGAAAAGGGAGATGACCCAAATAGCTAAAATCATGAATGAAAATGGAATTATTACAACCAATCCCTCAGAAATACAGCAATTATCAGGGACTACTATGAAAAATTATATGTCAACAAACTGGACAACCTGGAAGAAATGGACAAATTCCTAAGCACCCACATACTTCCAAAACTCAAACAGGAAGAAATAGAAAACTTGAACAGACCCATAACCAGCAAAGAAATTGAGTCAGTTATCAAAAATCTCCCAACAAATAAGAGTCCAGGACCAGATGGCTTCCATGGGGAATTCTACCAGACATTTAAAGCAGAGATAATACCTATCCTTTTCAAGCTGTTCCAAAAAAAAATTAAAAGGGAAGGAAAACTTCCAGACTCATTCTATGAAGCCAGCATTACTTTGATTCCCAAACAAGACAGAGACCCAGCAAAAAAAGAGAACTACAGGCCAATATCCCTGATGAATATGGATGCAAAAATTCTCAACAAGATATGAGCAAATAGAATTCAACAGCATATAAAAAGAATTATTCACCATGATCAAGAGGGATTCACTCCTGGCTACAGGGCTGGTTCAACATTCGCAAGTCAATCAATGTGATACATCACATTAATAAAAGAAAAGATAAGAACAATATGATCCTGTCAATCGATGAGGAAAAAGCATTTGACAAAATTCAGCATCCTTTCTTAACAAAACCCCCCGAGAAAGCCGGGATAGAAGGAACATACTTACACATCATGAAAGCCATTTATGAAAAGCCCACAACTGAGAGCTTTCGCCCAGAGATCAGGAACACGACAGGGATGTCCACTCTCACTGCTGTTGTTTAACATAGTGTTGGAAGTTCTGGCATCAGCAATCAGACAACAAAAGGAAATCAAAGTCATCGGAATTGGAAAGATGAAGAAAAGCTTTCACTTTTCGCAGATGACATGATATTATACATGGAAAGCCCGAAAGACTCCACCAAAAGTCTGCTAGAACTGATACATGAATTCAGCAACGTTGCAGGATACAAAATAAATGTACAGAAATCAGTTGCATTCTTATATACTAATAATGAAGCAACAGAAAGACAAATACAGAAACTGATCACATTCACAATTGCCCCAAGAAGCATAAAATACCTAGGAATAAACCTAACCAAAGATGTCAAAGATCTGTATGCTGAAAACTATAGAAAGCTTATGAAGGAAATTGAAGAAGATACAAAGAAATGGAAAAACATTCCATGCTCATGGGTTGGAAGAATAAATATTGTTAAAATGTCAAGACTACCCAAAGCAATCTACACATTCAATGCAATCCCAATCAAAATTGCACCAGCATTCTTCTCAAAGGAAGAACAAGCAATCCTAAAATTTGTATGGAACCACAAAAGACCCTGAATAGCCAAAGTAATATTGAAGAAGAAGACCAAAGCGGGAGGCATCACAATCCCAGACTTTAGCCTCTACTACAAAGCTGAAATCATCAAGACAGCATGGTATTGGCACAAAAACAGACACATAGACCAATGGAATAGAATAGAAAACCCAGAATTAGACCCACAAAAGTATGGCCAACTAATCTTTGACAAAGCAGGAAAGAATATCCAATGGAGAAAAGACAGTCTCTTTAACAAATGGTGCTGGGAAAACTGGACAGCAACACACAGAAGAATGAAACTAGACCACTTTCTTACACCACTCACAAAAATAAACTCAAAATGGATAAAGGACCTGAATGTAAGACAGGAAACCATCAAAACCCTAGAGGAGAAAGCAGGAAAAAACCTCTCTGACCTCAGCCACAGCAATTTCTTACTTGACACATCTCCAAAGGCAAGGGAATTAAAAGCAAAAATGAACTATTGGGACCTCATGAAAATAAAAAGCTTCTACACTGCAAAGGAAACAATCAACAAAACTAAAAGGAAACTGACGGAATGGGAAAAGATATTTGCAACTGGCATATCAGACAAAGGGCTAGTATCCAAAATCTATAATTAACTCACCAAACTCCACTCCCAAAAAAACAAATAATCCAGTGAAGAAATGGGCAGAAAACATGAATAGACACTTCTCTAAAGATATCCAGATGGCCAAAGGCACATGAAAAGATGCTCAATATCACTCCTCATCAGGGAAATACAAATCAAAACCACACCGAGATACTACCTCACGCCAGTCAGAGTGGCTAAAATGAAATATCAGGAGATGCTGGCGAGGATGTGGAGAAATGGGAACCCTCTTGTACTGTTAGTGGGAATGCAAACTGGTGCAGGCACTCTGGAAAACTGTGGAGGTTCCTCAAAAAATTAAAAATAGATATACCCTATGACCAAGCAATAGCACTGCTAGGAATTGACCCAAGGGATACAGGAGTGCTGATGCATAGGGGCACACGTACCCTAATGTTTTTAGCAGCACTTTCAACAGTAGCCAAATTATGGAAAGAGACTAAATGTCCATCAACTGATGAATGGATAAAGAAATTGTGGTTTATATACACAATGGAATACTACATGGCAATGGGAAAGAATGAAATATGGCCTTTTGTAGCAATGTGGATGGAACTGGAGAGTGTTATGCTAAGTGAAATAAGTCATACAGAGAAAGACAGATACCATATGTTTTCACTCTCTGTGGATCATGAGAAACTTTACAGAAGACCATGGGGGAGGGCAGGAAAGAAAAAAGTTAGAGAGGGAGGGAGCCAAATCATAAGAGACTCTTAAAAACTGAGAATAAACTGAGGGTTGTTGGGGGGTGGGAGGGAGGGGAAAGTGGGGTGATGGGCATTGAGGAGAGCGCCTATTGGGATGAGCACTGGGTGTTGTATGGAAACCAATTTGACAATAAATTTCATAAAATAAATAAAATAAAATGAGCTTGATAGGATCAACGTCGGTATGCATTCAACATCATGTGCTGTAATGGCTTGAGCATAATTGGACTGGAATGGCTATTCACTGCCAAGCAATCTTTATACCTCTTTTGGGGGTGCTCATTTATCCTGTGACCTCTTCACTCTCTGTTCTCATTTGGTCTCCCTCTTGCTTCCTGGGGCTGCAGAAGGGTAAGTATAGCTGATTGCCTCCAGACGTCTCAGCCTCCCAGCTGCAGTTAGCCATGCCAGGGGAGGCTGGCGTCTGGTCATCAATGGGTTTTGATCTGTAACATGAGCAAGGCCTCCAGTGTAGCTGGTCAGGTACCTGCTACCTCACTGTTCAGGAGAGGTATGGTGGCCAACCCAGTGAAATCAGTATAAATCTGATGTTCCATACTCCACTCCAAAAAAGTTATGTGGCACTGGGCTGCCCCCTCAGGACAAGGACTACAGTGACCATGACATCAAGTCAGTCTGCCGTGTATCCTTCGTGGGGGAAGAGCAGGAGATGGAAACTGCCTAGTCAATATCCTCTTTCCCATCTCCCCCTCCTGCTTGTGATCAGAACCCCAATTGTTCAAAGCTTCCTCATTCCCACAAGTAGTTCATGAGACTCAACGGTGACTGGATTCATCTCAAGCTCCTGGGGAGTATCCTGGAGACTGAAGGCCAATCTGTGCACAACCCTGGAACTACAGCTGTATTCCAGGCACAGAGGGTCGCGTGTCTTAACTTCGGCCGATCAGACTGATGAAAAGACCTAACGCTGGGGACCAGAGAAATAGTGTGCTCTCATGACGCCATCTGAAAGCCATGGGAACACAACCTTCAGGGGAAATCAAAGCTGTGAGGGCACAGCGCAAACAGGAAGATCCTGCACCCGGAGGGCAGTATTGAGCAACTAAAACAACCAAGCAGGAAGCCAGCCCCACTTCTGATCTCTCTCTTCCTTCAACAGTATGTGTCAGTATCATTGGACCATCCCAGCCAATATGAGTGGTGATATCGAGCTGGCTGGCAACATAAAAACGTTTTCCAGATTCACCTGTGTAATATTTCTTTTGCACAAAAAGTTTGAATTTCTGTATGAAGATGTTTCAGTAGAATCCTAAGAGGAGGTCATTGTCATGCAACTGTGAAGACATACATTTCTTAGAGATTTGGGTCTAAATACTGTTCCTATGGCTATGTGGCTATTTCCTATAGTTTCAGTTTATGCAAATAAACTAATTTATATACATGTACACACATATGCAAAACTGTAAAAATTACAGTACTGGTCCATGCTCCCCCCTCACCCTTGATTTTAGTCTTAAAGATCAAATTTTTGGACCCAGGGCTGTTAAACAGAAAATGAAACAGCTCATGTCCAATGGGCTGACACCACTCTGCAGCTCATGAAAACCTGCAATGCCCAGCTGGGTTCTTCATCTTTTTTTTTTTAATTACCACTTCTAATTCTCTATTATCATAGAGGGGTATTTTAATTTTATTATGGAATATATCCTTTTTCTGATTAGGGAATTATTAGATATCAAAAAGTAATGATTTCTTGATTGATCTGAATAGGTTATGTTTATCAGCACAAGTATTTTTAACTCAAGAAGGATAATATTTTTGTTCCTCTCACATTTGAAAGTTTGAATTAAGGGATATAAACTTCCTTAAGACAATGTAAATTCACAGTTGAAAACCACTTAAATAAATATTACAATTGAATATATTGAAAATAAAAGACCGAATATTAATTCACATAAAATATAGTTTATAAAAATTTTCAACATACCATCATGGTTTGATTGCCATCAAACATCATTGGTATATATATTTTCCCCCTTCTTCAGATAAAAACTTATGCATACATGAACTACTGTTGGTAATAAAAATGGCAAAAAAAAAAGTAAGCTCCTTTCAAGCAAGGGTTTTATGAACAGATAACTCTAGAATAAATGAATGAAAAATGTGTTTGAAAATGCACACAGCGCATGTGTCAAATGAGGCTGGCATTAAATATAAATATATCAATATTCATACATATGGCTTAAAAGCAAGTGCTTTAACGCTGTTAGAAAAATCAAGTGACCCCATTTTAAGGTAACATATGATTCCTGATGTTCTCAGACTTTAATCCTAATGTTTATTTTGTTTTAAAAAACTTCAGAACCTTAAAAGCAGACTGCTAAGTGAAACAAGTCAATCTGAAAAAGCTACACACTATACCATCCCAACTCTATGACACTGTGAAAAATGCAAAAGTATAAAGACAACAAACAAACAAACAAACAAACAAAAACTATGGTTACCAGGGGTTAAGTGAGAGAGATGGATGAATAGATGGGACACTGGATTTCTAGGGAATTCTAGAATATTCTGTATGATACTAAAATGGTAGATACATTCATCAAAATCCACAGAACATATAATACCAACAGTGAGCCCTTATGTAAACCATGAGCTTAGTTAATGGTATCCTAAAAACTATTGCCACACAGATTGTAACATATGCACCAAAATCATACAAGATGTTAATAATAGGGAAAACTGGGAGAGTTGACATATATGAGGCTTTATGTACTTTGAGTCAAGTTTTCCATAAACCGAAAGCTTCTAGAATATTATAAAATCCATTAACACTACATAATCATAAAAGAAACAATTCAACAATAACATACATCAATTGTAAATATTTATATGTCCAGCATGGGAGTACCCAAATACATAAAGCAGCTATTAACAAACAAAAAGGAAGAAATTGATAGTAATACAATAATAGTGGGAGACTTTAACAGACCACTAACATCAATGAATAGATCATACAAACATAAAATCAACAAGAAACAATGGCTTTGAATGACATGTTGTATCAGATGGACCTAACAGATATATTCAAAACATCCCATTCAAAAATAGTGGAACACGCATTCTTTTCAAGTGCGCATGGAACATTCTCTGGAATAGCTCACATATTAAGTCATAAAACAGGTCTCAAATATTTTGAAAATATTGAAGTCATATCATGCATCTTTTCAAAAACAATGCTATGAAACTACAAATCAACCACAAGAAAAAAATCTGCAAAGAACACAAGTACATGAAAGTTAAATGTTTTCATGCTACTAAACAATGAATGGGTCAACCAAGAAATCGAAGAGGAAATTAAAAAATACATGGATACAAATGAAAAACAAAACAAAACAACAACGATCCAAAATCTTTGGGATACAGCAAAAGCTGTTCTAAGAGGAAAGATTATAGCAATACAGGTCTGCCTCAAGAAGGGGGAAAAGAAAAAAACAAATCTGAAATAAACCACCTAACCTTACATATAAAGGAGCTAGATAAAAGGAGAAAAAACAAAGCCCCAAAATAACAGAAGGAAATAATAAACATTAGAGTAGAAATAAATGAAATAGAAACTAGAAAAGCAATAGAACAGATAAATAAGGGGTGCCTGGGTGGCTCAGTCAGGTAAGCATCCCACTTCGGCTCAGGTCAAGATCTCGCAGTTTATTGGTTCAAGCCCTGTGTCAGGGTCTATGCTGACAGCTCAGAGCCTGGAGCCTGCTTCGGATTCTGTGTCTCATTCTCTCTCTGCCCCTCCCCCACTTGTGCTTTGTCTCTCTGTGTCTCTCAAAACTAAATAAAAAATGTAAAAAAAAATTTTTTAAAAAGAACAGATAAATGAAACCTGGAGCCAGTTATTTGAAAAGATGAGCAAAATTGATAAGCCTTTCGCAAGACTCATTGAAAGGGAGAGAGAATGCAAACAAAATCAGAAATGAAAGAAAAGAAATAAAAACCAACACCACAAAAATACAGATGATTGTGAGAGTATTAGGAACAATTACATTTCAAATTTTGAAATGCCTAGAAGAAAGGGATAAATTCCTAAAAACATATAGCATCCAAAAGCTGAATCACGAAGAAACAGAAAATTTGAACAGACTGATTATCAGCAATAAAACTGAAACAGTCATTTAAAAACTCCTAGGAAAAACAAGCCCAAGACCAGATGGCTTCACAGGTGAATTCTACCAAACATATTTAAAAAATAATTAATACAGGGGTGCCTGGGTGGCTCAGTTGGTTAAGCGTCCAACTTTGGCTCAGGTCATGACCTCACGGTCCGTGAGTTTGAGCCCCACGTGGAGTTATATGCAGACAGCTCCGAGCCTGGAGCCTGCTTCAGATTCTGTTTTTCCCTCTCTCTCTGCCCCTCCCCCACTCACACTTTGTCTCTCTTGCTCTCAAAAATAAACATTAAAAACATTTTAAAAAATTAAAAATAGTTATTTTTTTCACACTTTTCTAAAAAATAGAGGAGGAAGAAAAGTTTCCAAATTCGTTCTATGAGACCATCATTACCCTGATACTAAAACCAGATAAAGACACTACAGGAAAAGAAAACTATAGGCCAGTATCGGTAAACATAGATGCAAAAATCCTGAGCAAAATATAAGTAACCAAAATCCAACAGTACATTAAAAAAGAATAATTCACCATGCTAAAATGGGATTTATTCCCAGGATACAAGTTTGTTTCAATATTTACAAATCAATCAATGTGATAACACTCCATCAAGAAGAGTAGATGAAAACTATATGACATTTCAAGAGATGGAGAAAAAGCATTTGACAAAACACAAATCCATTAACGACAAAAACCCTCCAGAAAGTAGATTTAGAGGGAATATGCCTCAACATAATAACTGCCATATATGAAGAACACATAGCTAATATCATCATCATTGATGAAAAACTGAGAGCTTTTCTCCTAAGATTAGGAACAAAACAAGGATGTCCACTCTCACCAGTGTTATTTAACATAGTACTGGACATCACAGCCTCAGCAATTACACAAGGAAAAGAAAGAAAACACATCCATACTGGTAAGGAAGAAGTAAAACTGTCACTATTTGCAGATGACATGATACTTTATATAGAAAACCCTGAAGACTCCATCAAAAAGCTACTAGATTGAGAAATAAATTCAGTAAAGGCACAGGGTACAAAATCAATATCCAGAAATCTGTTGCATTTCCATACACTAATAATGAAGTAACAGCAAGAGAAATAAGGAAATTGTTAAAATGTCCATACTTCCCAAAGTAATCTACAGATTTAGTGCAATCCCTCTCCAAACACCAACGGCATTTTCCACAGAACTAGAAAAAATAATCCTAAAATTTGTATGGAACCACAAAAGACCCCAAATAGCCACAATGATCTTGGGAAAGAAAAGCAAACCTGGAGGTATCACATCTCAGGTATATTGCAAAGCTGTTCTAATCTAAATAGTATGGTAGTGGCACAAAAACAGACATATAGATCAATGGAAGTCCAGAAATATATGCATGATTATATGGTCAATTAATCTACAACAAGGGGATCAACAATGGGAAAAAGATAGTCTCTTCAACCAAAGATGCTGGCAAAAGCAGACAGGTACATGCAAAACAATAAAACTAGACCACTTTCTCACACCAGGCACAAAAATAAACTTGAAATTGATTAAGGAACTAAATGTGAGACCTCAAAATGTAAGAATCCCAGGAGAGAGTACAGGCAGTAATTTCTCAGATATTGGCTGTAGCAACATTTTTCTAGATATGTCTCCTGAGGCAAGGAAAACAAAAGCAAAAACAAACTACTGGGACTACATCAAAATAAAAGGATTTTGGGATGCCTGGGTGGCTCAGTTGGTTAAGCGTCCGACTTTGGCTCAGGTCATGATCTCGTAGTTCCTGAGTTCGAGCTCTGTGTCGGGCTCTGTGCTGACAGCTCAGAGCCTGGAGCCTGCTTCAGATTCTGTGTGTCCCTCTCTCTCTGCCCCTCCTCCACTCACACTCTGTCTCTCACTCTCTCTGTCAAAAATAAACATTAAAAGGCTTTTTACACAGCAAAACAAACAAAAAAATTAAGGAAAACAAAAAATAAAACACAAAAGAACAAACTAAAGAATGACCTAGTGAATGGAAGAAGATATTTGCAAATGACCTACCTATACAATAAGGGGGAGTACACAAAATATATAAAGAACTTACACCGTGGAACAACAACAACAACAAAAACCCACAAATAATCCAAATAAAAATGATCGGGAAAAAAAATGGGCAGAAGCCATGAACTGATATTTCTCCAAAGAAGAAATACAGTTGGCCAACAGACGCATGAAAAGATGCTCAACATCATTAATCATCAAGAAATACAAATCAAGGGGCGCCTGGGTGGCGCAGTCGGTGAAGCGTCCGACTTCAGCCAGGTCACGATCTCGCGGTCCGTGAGTTCGAGCCCCGCGTCAGGCTCTGGGCTGACGGCTCAGAGCCTGGAGCCTGTTTCCGATTCTGTGTCTCCCTCTCTCTCTGCCCCTCCCCCGTTCATGCTCTGTCTCTCTCTGTCCCAGTTCATGCTCTGTCTCTCTCTGTCCCAAAAATAAATAAACGTTGGAAAAAAAAATTAAAAAAAAAAAGAAAGAAATACAAATCAAAACCACAATGATATATTACATCATACCTGTGTGAATGGCCAAGATCAACAACATAAGAGACAGTAAATGTTGGTGAAGATGTGGAGAAAAAGGACCCATCTTGCACTGTAGGTGGAAATGAAAATTGGTGAAGCTACTGTGGAAAACAGTATGGAGATTCCTCAAAAAAATTAAAAGCCATATGGTCCAGAAATTCCACTACTGGGTATTTACCCAAAGAATACAAAAACACTAATTTGGAAAGATACATGCACCTCTATATTTATTGCAGCATTATTTCCAACAGCCAGTATATGGAGGCAAAGGAAAGAGTCCACTCACAGATGTATGGATAAAGAAAATGTGGTGTATGTATGTATATACAATGCTAAGTAAAATAAATCAGTCCAAGAAAGACAAATACCATATGATTTCACTCATATGAGGAATTTAAGAAACAAAACAAAGGAACGAAAAAACAAGAAATAAAAAACCAGACTCTTAGCTATAGAGAACACACTGGTGGCTACCAGAGGGGAGGTGGGTGGGCGATGGGTGAAATGGGCAATTGGGATTAAGGAGTGTGCTTGTCATGATAAGCACAAAATAATGTACAGAATTGTTGAACCACTGTACTGCACACCTGAAACTAACATAACACTGTATGCTAACTATACTACATTATTTTAATTAAACAAATATAAAGTCCACGAATTAAAAAAAATTCCTCAGCCCTTTTTGGCCTTTCTACCCATCATACTGTGTCCCTTCAGCAGCAATGAACTAATGCTCAGAAATGCTTATTCCCATTTACACATGACACTTCGATCATTGTGCCGTAGATACCCTAGGGCTTTTCTAAGAGAGCTTACGACACTTGGCCAGACGTTAAACTTCGGTTCAGGAGGCAACATGAAGAGCTGAGTTAAAATTACGGGGTTTCCAGAACTGTCTAAGCAAATTAATCTTATTAACAATTGGATTTTACCCATTAGCAGTCGAAAACCGTTCACAGGTTCTTCCTTGCCAACCAAGTCACGTCCAAACTCTGTGGCCAAAAGCATATGGTGATGTTTCTGTATTAGAATGAAATCTACTGAAACTTTCTACAGAATATGTATTTGCTCAAGAATGGATAACGTACTTTACTGTTCTTATTTTGAGGGAATACACATAGTCTCCAAAAACGGGTTTTACTGGCATCATTAGTCTTTATGCAATTATTTCTATAAAGTAAGTGTGGCACATATTTGGTGGGAATTACTAGGTTTTCCTTTAAATTTTTGGAGAGAACATTAGTCTTTTAGTTCTCCTGGTGGTTACCTGAATCCACTTAAATATGCTTATATTTCTTTTGCTTGATGTGAGTTTAAAAGAAAAAATGTCTATCGAAAGCCTGGAATTAAAAATGAGAAAAATCAGCATTTCACCTTTAGGATATCTTGTTTTCACTTCCTTTTTAAAAAAGATTTTATTCTAAGCAACCTCTACACCCAACGTGGGGCTCGAACTCACAACCCCGAGATCAGGATTCACGCACTCCACCAACTGAGCCACCTGAGTGCCCCATCTTGGTTTCACTTCCAACTGCATTTGCTGGAATGCTTTTTTTTTTAGTTAGTTGCACCATTCTTGGTATATCGTCATGATTGCTGGAATTCCTTTTCGCCTCCATGACCGTAATTCCCAGAGGCATCACCATGGTTGTATACTTAAGCCTATCCTTTAACTTTTCAGTGAATCCTGCACACTGCTGCTCTCGGTTGGTGGGGATTCGACCTCTCTCTGCCAGTTTTCATCATAAACATACATCCCCTGAATTGTATGTTTGCACATACTACTACCCTTTTAAATTTATGGGCAGTTTTGACTACATTTTTGGAACACATAGGCTTTCTTTGAAGAATTTTTATATATTGTTCCACTGTCTTCTAGTACTTTGTGTCTCACAGACAAATCTTACATTCCTAGATTTTTTTCCCCCTCAATTTCTACAGAGTTCTTTACAAAACTTAAAATACCATTAACTTACTAGAATATTTGTTAATTGACCTACAGAAGCACAGCTTTGGGCTTCACTGTGCTACTTTTTGGTCTGCAAATTCACATTTCTCTGTATTCTGGAAATTTTACCTTGAATCATACATTTGGGTATGTTTTTATGTCCCATTCACTGCTGAATCTTGGCACGGCACCAGTTTTACTGATGGCCTCATCTCTCCTCTCTGTCTCTCAATCTCTTTCTGTCTCTGTCTCTCTCATACTTACTTTTCATTGTCATTTATTTCTGAGGCTCTGCCCCCTTTTCATTCCCATGTAATGTATTATCAGTTTTTCCTTAATGCCGTATCTCTCTTCTTTAAATTCTCATTTCAGAGAAGCAAGATTTTTTTTTTTTCACCGATTTGATTTGTTGTACAGGGGTCTGTTCCCAGTTTTGGCTGCTGGGTAGTATGTCTTCACTGATCTTGGGCTGTTCTGTTTTTCCTTACAGAATCTTTTTCAAGACCCATGGCTGGCTACCACCTTTTCAAGCAGTATTGTGTCTCATGTTAGAAGGAGGAGATGTCTATCTGGACCGAGGTACGTGAGCAAAATCTGGGGGAGTAGGCAGAAGGAGCGAAAGCAATGGGCAGCTTAAGTTCCAGGCTGTGCCTTGGAGGGTTTTCTTAACTGCACCTGCGCCATGGCTCAGCCTTGTCCGGCCTGAAAGCAAGTTATCTGGGCTCATGCCGAATGTTTGCAAGTGGGCATTGCATCTTGAGCTTATCTGCACTACAGATTAGTGATTGCATGAGTATGGGACACCTGTCGGTTTCTCCTCCCTTTGCCAAACAGTCTGCTCTGGGTAAAGACTGCCTTCAGACTTTTTTTGTTAATGACTACCCCCACCTCCTGTCCTGTGCCATGACAGAAACATGATGTAAGGAGGCTTCCCAAAGCAGCCTATGGACATTGACCTGACTCGTGTAAGCAAGGAATCATTGCTTTTCCTTTCAACGGGTGCTGCCCACTTTGGAGAACTCTGAGTTACGCAGAAAAAAGGTGTCTTCTCTTGGTGTCGTCTGTCGTTGTCAAGAAATGTCTCATGCACTTAGCCATCTTTCTGCACCTACTGTGATCTAGGAATCTAGGAGATCCTCTAGGGGATCTCTAGTTTCATCAGTGATAACATTTCTTTGTTTTTTAGTCTCTGGTATGCCTTGGGTTGGTTTCATAAAAGAAACGGGACAGGCATATGTGTATACAACCATTTAGAATTGAAAGAGTAATTCCTTTCTTTGAATCCAGTCGTCTTTTTTCCTCCCCAATGAATTCAATAACAGAGACAGAAGACTTGAAGACAATATCCAACAATGTAAGTCCACACCATCATGGGTGTAGGCATAAAACACTCTAAGAGAGTAACGATGCATTTCTTGATGCTACTGGAGATAGTCTGTGAAAAATATTGTTAGTGAGGATGAAGAGCTCCAGCAATAAACCTGATGGAGAATTTCACCTCCGTAAGAAGGATGGTCTATATGGAGAATTTCACCTCCGTAAGAAGGATGGTCTATATGGAGAATTTCACCTCCGTAAGAAGGATGGTCTATATGGAGAATTCCACCTCCGTAAGAAGGATGGTATAAAAGCCACAGTAATTGTTTTTCTTTAATTCAAAACAATTAGATTGCCTACGTAGATAGCCACATTCAATTTTTTTCTAAGCCCTTTTGATCAAAATGTACCAAAGGATATATATTTCCCCATTTTTTACCTTAATTTCTATTTTTTCCATTTCCTCCTGATTTTGCCCATAGAGTGCATTTTCCCTGTTGGAGCTCGAAGTGCTGTTGTCCAACAAGTCTGCTGGCCCAGAGTTAAAATGAGGTGAAGTGCGATTTTGGAAAGGGGAGTTAAAGGTATTTAAAGTTACTGCTTATAACAGTTGCTTACTTCAAAAAACTAAAAGGTTTAAAAGGAAGGGAGGGTTTTTCCCACTACTATTGCCCAATAGGTAGGGAGAATAATCACAACTGAGAAATAGACCAACATAATTGTCAAAATTCATACCATTATGGTTGGATGGAAATTAATGTTATTTAGTAACTTCATATTGTAATGGATTTATACTGAAGTAAAAAAAAAAAAGCGAGTTGAGGGGAAATAATCATACACTTAAAGGAGAAGTAAATCCTATGTTTAACTTAGCGCTCCATATCCCAGTGGGAAGAACACTGTTCTTTCCTTTGCTTGTTCCTCTTTTCTAATGCAGGAAGGTTTTCTCTTCTTTTCTTTCTTTCTTTTTTTTTTTTTTAAGGATGGCAACTTGAGTCAGTCATCACCAAGGTTTATTTTAGAATTAATCTGATATTTATGAGCTTGTCTTACAACAAAACTTTCTTTAAAAAAATGGCTAACGATGCCAGCCTGGAAATGACTACCCAATGGCAAGTGCAAAGACTTTATATCTATAGGTGCTGCTGGGGGTAACTGTTCCTTTGGAGGTATAACGTTGACATTCTTCTGGGAAAATTCTGACTCTGCTAAGTGAAGAAAATGGCACAGAATAATGCCTCTTTTTCTATAGTCTCTCCAAGCCACCATTTGGTTTGGGGTATGATTAGGAAGACCAGCCATTCCAATCTTTTTTTTTTTTTTTAAAGAATTTAACATTTATTCATTTCTGAGAGAGACACAGAGTGTGAATGGCGGAGGGGCAGAGAGAGAGGGAGACACAGAATCCAAAGCAGGTTCCAGGCTCCAAGCTGTCAGCACAGAGCCCGATGCGAAGCTCAGACTCGTGAACCGCGAGATAACGACCTGAGCTGAAGTCATATGCTGAACCGACGGAGCCCCCGAGGCGCCCCTTTTCCTCAGTTTAACAGGCACCTAGGTGTGTGCGTGTGTGTATGTGTGTGTAATCTTAAGAGGTGTATATAGATTTCCTTCTGTCAGTGTACCACCTCTGAACCCCACAGGTAAGGGCAGGGCTTGAGGCCCAGCAAACAACATCACACGGCCATCTCCCATTTGCATACTTTGTCCAAACAAGGCTGAACATTCAGCACAGAGGAAATCTCATGGCCATGAATGCCTGGGCTCTGTGTCACAGCCCCACCTGTGGGCATTGGTCTGGAGACAAGATTTGTTCTGTTTTGTTTTACGAACTAGGGTTGCACACCAAGCCCCATCTGTACTTCCCAGGAAAACTGGTCCAGCGTGGATCACCCTCATTTGCAGAGTCTGAGCTGTAGGCATCCCTGCCACCCCAGAGCTTGGCGCCTGCCCTAGGAAGTGGTTTAGGACAGGATGCCCTGGCCCGATCTAAGCCCACCATTGAGAAGAACCAGCTGAATTGAACGTTTGCTGCCACAGGGCTAGACGCAAAAAAATACACTGCCTTGGGAAGCATCTCCATAAAAAGGCTGTTACAACAACAAAAGATCACGGCACTCACTTTCCCCGACAGTTGAGGGCATGCACTTCTCAGAACCTGATCTTGCTGTGTTTGTGCTGGCCATGGTGAGAGCTTTGCTGAGTTTTCAAAGAACAGAGCAGGCTCTGAGTATTCCAGGAAAAAACAAACAAACAAAACAGACCAAGTGCTTGAAGAAACAAGACCAGGCATGCAGGACTAGACTATAAAGAACGTAACTGGGTTCCTCCGGTATTTAAGAAAGGCTCCTTGCAGCTCAGAGGAAAGTTTCCTAACTGCAGGCCCCAATGGGCACACTGACCTCCTGCACAAAATAATCAAATCATAGGAGATAGCACTTAGGAGACTGTGGATGCCCATGGTTGTCCCTTTCCTGTGACCCTGCTCCCCTTTGTAGCCCCCCTCCTCCCTCCTTTCCCATCTGGACTCCTACTACCCTCAACCTCTCCAGTGCCCTGTGAAGTACCCACTCAAATCTATCTCCTCTGCTCCCAAGCTTCCTATTCAAAAGCCCTTCACTACTTACCCTCCTGCATCAAAATCTTATTCCCTCTTGTGAGCAGTTCTCAGCTAAAAATGAGGAGGGAGCAGTCTCATCAAGGAGGTTAAGAGGGCAGTCACATTCTCACGGGTGTTTGCAAGGGGATTAAGGGACATGTTTGTAGCTGTCAGCAAGGAATTTTGTGCAGAGCAGCAGAGAGCAGGAATGAGCTCCCTCCAGTGCAGGAAGTGAGATTTGGAGGGCGGCAAGAATTTGGGGGGCACTTGAATCCTGCAAGCACAGGTGTGCTTCCTTGCTGAAGTGGTAAACAAACATCTCTTCTGATGAGTGGCATCTAAAAAACTAGGGAGTGTGGCGATGGGAAAGAATTTTAGTTAGCGGGCTATGTTGGATTGGTGGGATTAAATGGATTTGGCGGGGGAGGGAATGCCAATGTGATTCATGGGGAGGTCCTTCCTTTCTGCCTCACCTCTACCAGACCAGCCTCCTGACTCCTTCCCTTTCTCCTGGAGGCCTCATTTCTTGAAAGATGGCAACTCCGTGCACCTCCGATGGGATAAAGTAAGGAGCCTGTGTGGCACGCTTCACCGTCTGGGGCTGAGAAGCTCTGGTGTTTCTGCTCTCAGGCGTTTATTCCACATCAAACCTCAACAAAGACTAAGCACTGCCTCCTGGGTCCTTCTCACCCCGTAGTGACAGCCCCATTTCTTTGCTCCCTGATTAGCAAAACTTCTCAAGAGCCTTCTCCATTCCTGGGTCTGCTTCGCTTTACCCTTGTGCCATCTGCTCCTGACCCCCACCAGTCCCCTGAGCTGATGTGTTCCGGGACAGATAAGCAAGCCCCACGTCCGTTCTCCATCCAGATCTGTCTTGGTATCTTAGCAGCACTGGAAGGGTGACCTTCGCTTTCATGAAATGCTCCTCATGCTTCCCCAACATGTCCCCACCAATTCCCTTCTACTGGTTTCGTGGAACACCTTCTCATCTGTTAAGACCCAGGTTCTCAAAGCTACACATTTTCCTCGGAGCTGAGGATTGGCGTATCTTGCCAAACTACAAAATCACAAGGTCAAGAGAAACATAATATGAACCATGAAGTGATTTCAGCTCCTTCTTCCCACCACCGTCACCTTTGTTGGTTCTTCTCACCGACATCACGTGTTGCTAAGTAGGCTAATGATATTTAAAAGTGCATATATTTTACAGTAGAAAATGGACTGACTCCACTGATTCATTGGGCACACTCTAAATACTCTGTGGAGACCCCCACCGATCATTTGTCCAAATTACATAATTGGTTAGAAAGACAGGAAGATGCTTTTATACGTGCTAACTGGACAGACACAGGACTGTTGGTAAAAAGTGCCAAAGACAATGGAATTTGTGGGATTTCATCACACTGCAAACTTCTCCCAAGACCTTCTGTTCTGATGGCTTGTTTTTAAATTTGTTTTCTAGTTTTATTTTCTTGAGAGAGAGAGAGAGAGAGAGAGAGAGAGAGAGAACAAGAATCCCAAGTAGGCTTAACACGAGGAGCCTGATGTGGGGCTCAAACTCACGAATCTGAGAAATCATGACTTAAGCTGAAATCAAGAGTGGGACACTTAACCGATGGAGCCACCCAGGATTTTTTTTTTACTTTTTCCCTCTGATGGTTACAAAAAAATGCTGCTGTGAACACTTGTGTACAAATTTTTGTGTGGATGTATGTTATTATGAATTCCTGGGTTGTATGGTCCATGTATGTTTTAGTTTTTGAGAAAACAGCCAGGCTTTGAGGGACTTCTGATTTCACCTTAAATGCCACTTGTACAGTGAGGCCCCCTCCTTGACCCTGTAAGCCCCCCAATTAAATTAGGTGCCGACTGCTGTTCTTAGATTCTGTTCTTGCACTTTGCAGTGTTTATGACAATTCACAGTTGCACCTTTCAGTGTGTGATTCCTTCCTGTGTCTCCCATAGTAAATTACATGTCGCATGGAGGAATCTGGGCCATATCCATGCAGTCTACATCGCTGGGAAATAAAACAGGGGGAATTGGGTGGCACTTGTTTTCCCCTTGAACTCTCAGAATGCGTTTTGACCTATTCCTTCAAGGAGGTTCTGGCCAGGGAAAGTCGGATGAGTGTTCACAGCTAACATGAAGGAGGAGACAGCATATGGGTCTGCAGGCACTGTCACAGGACTCGATCTGCCTGTCCTGGGACCCTGGGAACAATGTAGGTCATGCACTCAAGGCTGACTTCCATCATCTTAGTAGCAACTGTTCCCTGGATGTGGTGAGGTGATGGTAGGACGGGCCGTTTGCAGATCATGGTTTGGAGGAAAGAAATCGAGGAAGAGAAATAGAGCTGACATTGGAAATACTTTAAGGGAGGGGAGTGATTGGTGAAAAGCCTCAGATCTTATACCTTGAGAGGTATTAAAAACACCCTCCCTCAGAATAACCACATGACATTCTTGAGGAACTTTGAGCCTAGGGATAGGATGACTTCCAAGAGCTACCGTGTGCCTAGAAACACCCATGGACGATTACTGACACCACTCCAGTCTTGAATTGGCTAATGACTTGCTTACAGACAAGACTGTGCATCAGTAAGAACATCAGCAGAGAACAAACAGCTCATCACACAGGCCTGATAAGTACTTGCAAAGAAAGGGCACTCAGGAATGACATTTTACAGTGTTTTCTGAAGGTACGTTGAGAATACCCAAGTCCAGAGTAATGAGGGAGTTGTCTCATGCATAGACAAGCGGAAGCATCCCAAGACCTTAATATTTTCCCAATTAAATTGGCATCTCAAACTTGTTTAGAGACAGTATTTTTCGTGGTAAAAATTGCTAGTACAGCTAAGGCAGGTATGTGTTCGGTCCTGCCTGCCTTACACAGTGTGCGCAGATAGATACTCAATGTAGCCCATACGGGCTGCGTCTACACCGGTGACAATGGAACATCAAATATCGTTTTAACTCGACCAAGAAAATGTATTTCTTTCCCTGTGGTTATAGGTAATTATGTAGGGAACAGCAATGTTTTTGGAGCGTGAAGGGAGTATAACTTATAACCCTGCTCCTCAGTCCCACTGCTTCATAATGGAGTGGCCTTTGAGTTACATAACCTAATTGCACATCATTTTCTGTGCATTTTCTTGGAGGTAAGAGAGGGGAAGCTGGGAGTACTCTCAGCCACTACGTGCAGCAGACAGAAACAAAGCAAAAGGCGAGGACGTGCGTTCATAAATAAAAAGTGCCTACCTCACGATGGCACTCAACAAATGTTAGACGACCTACTTTATGCAGAAATGTAGTGTTTTGCAATTTTCAAGTGATCTGCGTATGTGAATACTTTATCCTAATTAAAACTGTTTTCCGTGAGTTTTTCATACTTCAGCAACTATCTGCGTCTTTGCCTTTGTTCTCAAGGGAAGTGTTTTTCTACAAGAGGCAAGCGAGTCTTGGGTTTGGCTTCAGAGAAGACATACAGCATGTACCCACAGAGCACAGGAGAAGGAAAGGTCTCCTCCAGGGACACGACCCTGCTGGAGCTCTGTGCTAGGCCTTCTGTGGATCCCCAGGTTCTCGGCCCTCCTGGTTCTCTGGATTTCTGGTATACCTGATTCTGGGTGGCTGACTCCTTCAGGCTGGTTCTGTGCCTGGCTTCGGGGCTCAGTTAGAATTCTAATCCTTTCTAGCTGTGTGTGCTGGGACTCCAAGCCATCCCAGAGGCCATGCCGACACTAGTTTCTCACCCATCCTGCCAGCTCACTCATCTCCCCAGTCCCCCAGCCCTCTCGGTGGTGGCACAGCCCAGGCCTGTGCACAATTCATGGCTACATGCATGGTCAAGAGTTCACCCTTTTCTCTTTGGGTGTGTGGAAGGGACCCCAAGAGGTAAGCCTGGGCGTGCTGGAAGAGATGATGACCGAGTGGCTTAGCGATACATTAAGCAGGCCACAGACTCAGGGGATCTACAGAGTTCACATGGATCAAAGCAAACCATTCCTCAGATGACCAAAGACCATGAACAAAATCTTAGCAGCAGCTGGAGAAAAGAGACAGACTGCTTACACACGTAGGACCAATAACTGGTAATTTAATCAAAATGATGGAAGCCATAGAACAGGAAACTGTATCTTTAAAGAGTAAGAGGAAATTCATTTCAAACCACAATTCAACATCCAGTGAAGCCAGCCTTAAAAAGTGGTGAGATGGGCATGTTTAGACAAACAACCGAGATAATCTGTCATCATCAAATCCATCTATGTGAACACTCAATAGCACTGTTGACTGAGATTTCTGGAACAATGATACAAGTTTACTGATTAGTTGGTTTCCATTTTTGTTGTAGAATTTTACACGGAATGTCTGTTTTACCACCTAGTACCCACCTAACATAGCAAAGATAGCTCTTATTTAGTTAAATATGTATCCATAATTTATTCAGACTTTGAGTATCAAATGCATACCCACTCTTTCCTAGAATGGATTTTGAAAATAAACCATTTTAAGTGACTTTGTGTTATATATGACACAAACTCATCCCTTTATTCAGGTTTTTCGTAAGTACATATATTTGATGGCATGTTTCCCAATGCCTCATGCTTGTTAAGGGACTAGAGACATTAGAATATTTAAATAGTCGTTTATAATTTGTATGCCCTAGAGAAATATATTACTAAGATTATGGCAACTAGTTGCAAATACTTTGATGTAAAATATTCATTTCGCATGGGATGTGCGAGAAATGCACGTAGAATTTGGTAATCGTGGGTTTCAGTCAACAAAAAGCAATGCTTTGATACAATGCCTTAATACTAATGGGACAGTTTCAGTCTCCAAAACCACCTTGTGTGAGGCACCTGCCATTCTGTAGAGAACCAGGAAGACAGAGGTGACTATTTAGTCCTTTCACCACCACTCGGGTCAAAAAATGCACAGAACAAATTAGCTGATTCGAGGGGCAATCAAATCAGATGAGGCGGCACCATGATGTGGGTGCAACACACACATTTCTACCTCACAGCATACGCACTTGATAAATACCCTCCGATGCGGTGTCTCTTGGTTGTATGTGTCCTGTGATGCCCTCCACGTAGCTCGTAAATAATCTCTCTTGAGTTAACTCAATCCGGATGAGTGTTTCTGATGAAAAGTTACAATAGTGATCACATCCTGTGGCTAAGGAAGGACATACAAGTGCTATGTGCACAATATCCTATTAAAGAGACTCACGGGAAACCAGAATATTGTGAGCTGTCCTGAAGATCTATCTGGTCTTCCATCACCAGATATCATTTGTCAATCAAATCTCTTTAATCCACGGAAACTACTAGAGTTCTGTGTTTGTTATTCCCATCCCACGTGTGACGTCAGTCACTCCTTCAGCCCAACGCCCTAGAGCGTACGTTACCCCCATGTCACGGGCAAGGAATCAGAGGTGGGGGTGACAACTTTTTAGTGGTGGAGCGGAGATCTGATTTGAACTCTAACTGGAAATCCTTTGCCAAACCACACTTCATCTTCTCTTTACAAACTATGGCAATAATGCTGCTGCTGCTGCTGATAATAATGATTGATAATAACTGTAAAGACCGCTAGGGATAAACTTAGGTCAGAACGCCTTCATATAAGGCCAAAGAGGTTCTGGACTTCATCCTGTGGAATAAGGGAGTGTACACAACATTAAGTAGAGGAATGGATACACAATTTTTTTTATTATAAAACTCATTCCAAGTGCAAATTTGTTTTTAAACATTGGTAACACCATTCAAAGCATGGGAAATTCAGCATCAAAGTATTATACTCAAAGAAACAGGAACCTCAGTGGCCAAGCACTGAACACTGTTGCACAGCAGAAACGATCTGCGTGTCTTTTTTTTTTTTTAATGTTTATTTACTTTTGAGACAGAGAGACACAGAGCATGAGGAGGGGAGGAGCAGAGAGAGAGGGAGACACAGAATGTGAAGCAGGCGCCAGGCTCTGAGCTGTCAGCACAAAATCCCGATGCGGGGCTCAAACTCATGAACTGTGAGGTCATGACCTGAGCCGAGGTTAGACACTCAACCGACTGTATGTCTTGATAAGACAATTCTCTCCAGTGTAAAGCAGGTCTCTACTAGACCTCCTCTCTTGTCTACAGGTCGCTGAACTCTGAGTGCTAATTGGTAGAACTCTAAGACACAGTGATTAGTAAGACCTTCCAAATGTCACATATGTTTCACTGATGGGGAATTAAGAACAGACCGACAGCATCACCTCTCAGGGACGTCATCACTACCAAATGTTTCTGAAAAGGTACAGCGGATGGGCAAACACTAGCTGCCCGTGAGGGCAACCCTGCGTAGTCCCCTGATCCCTGCATGTCCCTAATAGAGCACACTTTAGTGCACTAAGAAAGCACGATGATCCTTGAAACTTTCTCGGCAGGAGTCACTGTGGTCTCCATTGTGTTTAATTATACCTCTGTGAGACGGATGGGTGCTTAGTGTGATCCCATCACTAAAAGGCACTGAAGCCATCAGCATGATGGAGGACAATAAGCAAGAACAGGTGTGCCTTGGCCAACCACCAGCACTTTCGTTTGTACAAAAAAGTAAGAGTGTCACCGCCATCTTGGTTAGAAGAACAAAAGTAACAGCGACGTATCTGATATCAAATTTACCCCAGGGGAAAGTGCACAGGGATCTACAAATACGTCATTGAGAGAAGCACGAAAGCTCTTTGTGTTATTGATGCAAAATGGCTTAAGAATTAGAAAACACACCAGGGCGCCTGGGTGGCTCAGTAGGTTGAGAGTCCAACTTCAGCTCAGGTCAGGATCTCACAGTGTGCGAGTTTGAGCCCCACATCAGGCTCTGTGCTGAGAGCTCAGAGCCTGGAGCCTGCTTCAGATTCTGTGTCTCCCTCTCTCTCTGCCCCTCCCCTGCTCATGCTCTGTCTCTGTCTCAGAAATAAATAAACATTAAAAAAAATTTTTTTTTAAAGAATTATAAAACACACATATTTTGGAAGGAGATCCCAAACCCAACAAGTGACCATTTCACAGACAGCCTCTGTTGCAGGCAAAGACAGCGATGTGTCCTTATAATACATGAATGCCATTTTATGGTGTGAGTACTGTTTGGCTTTAAAAAAAAAAAAAAAGGTCAAAGAGTGACACGTATGTTTTATGTTTGTTAGAGGATATATGTTTTTAAAAAGGTTGAAATGAAACTCCCATAGGAACGTAATGTCGAACCAGCGTCAAAGATTTTATTCAACTTGATTCACTGGCGAGGAATCCGGTAAGACGTTACAAGCAGCTTGAGGGAGAATTCAGAGAGCAGATCCACACACCGGCGATCACGAATGTTGAAATGAATCTCTGAATGGATACAAAACTGGTCAACAGCCGGAGGCAAGGCATGAACAGATGTACCCTGAAATACATCACCAGCATTTTTCCACCATTTGCACTTGGAAATTTGCTCAACGACCATGTGTGACACACCAGCAGGCCAGATGCACCCTGGGATTGCGTTCTTCTCGCATATTCCGGTGCCTTTCTCAATTTTCCCACCACAAAACATCAAGTAAATCTATTTTTTTTTTTTAATTTTTTTTTCAACGTTTATTTATTTTTGGGACAGAGAGAGACAGAGCATGAACGGGGGAGGGGCAGAGAGAGAGGGAGACACAGAATCGGAAACAGGCTCCAGGCTCCGAGCCATCAGCCCAGAGCCTGACACGGGGCTCGAACTCACGGACCGCGAGATCGTGACCTGGCTGAAGTCGGACGCTTAACCGACTGCGCCACCCAGGCACCCCTCAAGTAAATCTATTAAAAGGAGCTCACTGCCAAAGTAGAATTATTCCAAAAATGTGCTAATAAGGCTCTCGGTCGTGGTAAGCATGCACTCTGAATTCAAGTTATATGTGCATCGAAGACTGTGCTAGAAAGAATACATGTTTTTAGAGTCAGGGGATGATTTTTTTGTTTTTATTTTTTTGAGGTAGAAAGGACATCTTCCAATGTGGACGTGCACATAGACATAATAAGATGTGGGCTGCAGGTATGCTCACACTGAAAAGAAACTCAGGATGTCACGGTTCAGAGGTGGTGTCTGAGTAGAGGTGCACAGAGAGGTTCTGAGGGCACAGAAGGACTGTGAATGCTGCTGATAACGAGGATGATTTCTCAGGGCTCATCCGTGACATGGCTTTTCCACTCAGATTGCAGAACAAATGCGATTACCATCTCACATTTATCAGCTCCTTTGGCACATTACGACCAATACTTAAGAAAGAAAATAGCATAGGAAACATATAAATATATATGTACATACGTATATACATATATATACGTAACCATATACATATATGTACGCATATTTTACATTTTCCAGCTAGGATTTAGAAAAAGTAAAAGAGGGGCTTCTGGGTGGCTCATTCAGTTGAATCTCTAACCCTTGATTTCAGCTCGGGTTGTGGGATCGAGCCCTGCATAGGGCTCTGTGCTGAGTGTGGACCCTGCTTATGGTTCTCTCCCTCTCTCTAAAACAAAACAAAACAAAATAAAAACACAAAAACTAAAAAGGCAGGCAGAAATGAACACACATATAATTTCATTTTGTGGTGGACACGTTAGTATTTGCATACACACGGGCGTATGTAAACACATACCTATCAATGCCCATGTATTTGTCCATACGCACACATGTACATACATGCACAGGCGCTCACAAGCATGTGTACGTCTGTCCATTTGCCGTGTGTGACTGCTACAGGATTCCTCAAACACCGAGACACTGTGTGTTCATTCACGCGCTCTACGACTATGCACGTGAGCGTTTCGGTCTGCGCTGCGGGCCGTCTCTGCTTTGCCGTGTCTCAGCTGTGACGCCGCGGTTTGTCAGCACTGGCCAGAGGAGGCCAAGCCCACGTGGGATGGGAAGCCACACATAACGGGCTGGGAGGACCGCTGGCTCACGGGGTGATTGCCTGGGTGCCACGGGTCACCCGGGTGGGCGCCGCGGCCACGGCGGGCCGCTCACTCGTAGCGCGGCAAACCAAACAGCTCGGGCTGGAAATCCTGCAGGGAATCCAGCACCAGCGTGGCCTTGGACGTCAAATGGCGCTGCAGATTTCGGTCTGGAACCATGACCACCTGCATGCCGGCTGCAAGGGCCGCGTCCACGCCGTTGGGAGCGTCTTCAAAGACGAGGCACTGTAGGGTGAGGAAGAAAAACAGGGTTGAGACGGCCTTTTTCCTAACCAGGCGCTTAGACTGGGTTTTCAAGGTATTTATTATTGACACGCCCGGTCGGCTGTGTCACCGTGCGGACCGAGACGGAAACGAGGTGCAGGCTTTCCAGTCTGGCACGGTGGGTGAGGCCAGCACGCCTGTTCGCAAGCGTGGTCCTGTGGGGCTTCGCACAGCTGCTACTTTGGAGGGGACAGGTTTCCGTACCGAAATGTGGCTCAGCGGGGCGGGAAAGAGGGAGGCCGGGTGTCAAACTTTGTTTTATTGGCATCCCAGGAAGCTGTTCCTTCAACAGTTGAACATTCAGAGCAGGAGAGTAAATCGTGCGGGCACATGAGACACGCTTTTTAAATGCAAGTGCACTTCATGGCTGGTGGTGTGTCAGGCTGTGCACTTTGGGAACTGAATGGTTACAGCGCTGGCGTGAAAGGCTGAGCCTGTACCGGGCTGAGGCGTGCGACAAAAGTTTCTCGGCTCCAAAGCCGCGTGCCGCCACGTGTGATCTCTCCTTCAGGTCACCGTGCGAACCCACCTCGTCATCGGGGTGACTGCCACCCCGTCAGGCACCCACGGTTTTTTTTAATGTTTATTTCTGAGAGACACAGACACAGAGCACGAGTAGGGGAGGGACAGAGAGGGACACACAGAATTGGAAGCAGGCTCCAGGCTCCGAGCCGTCAGCACAGAGCCCGATGCGGGGCTCGAACTCACGAACCGAGACATCGCGACCTGAGGTGAAGTCGGTCATTTAACCGACTGAGCCACCCAGGCGCCCCAAGATGCCTACATTTAAAATTGGGTGTCCGTGCACAGTGCTTATCAGGCAGCTCCTAGACATCCCGTCATGTGACCAGCACCACGGGATGGCTCCCATCAGGAGTCTCTCCAAACGAGAGGTCTCACATCCATGCAACGGTCGATCGGCCAGTCATCCTACATCACTGTCTGCACAGGGGAGACACGCATCCAGAAAGTTCCCTGGGGACCTGGAAACAGCTTCATGAGTTCTCTCTTGGTAACGTTCTATTCTTGCAGGGGCCAGACTTCTGGAGACAGGGCTCTGGGCACACCTGCGAGATGCTCTCCCCGTGTCCCCGCCGTGTCCTTTGCTGACTCACAAGTGCCAGCACGTGCCAAGGTCACACCTATCCACCCACCCAGCCCGTGTTGTCCTGCCTTCATCACAAGAACCTTGTCCCCAGCGGGTAGTCGCAGCTCACTGCGCTGGTGACCCGGGGGCTCCCGGACATCAGCGTCAGTGCCATGAACTACGAGTTCTGCATCCTCTCATGCCTGTAGGTTGCTGGAAAACACACGCCCACAGTCCCTCACTGACACACATGTACACATTCATATGCTCACAGAAACTCGCAGAGACATATATATGCACACTCATGTACACCGTCACAGCACTCAGATATGCGAACCCACGCTCACAGAGATGCATGCATGCATGCACACTCAAACTCGCAAACACACACGTGCTCACGCAAATACTTGCACACACAGAAACCCACAGATACACATGCACGCTCACCAACACTCACGCGTGCACACGCGCGCACACACACACACACACACACTCCTACGGTCTTTCCTGTTGCAGTGTTCCGTAGCAAGTATACTTTTCCACCCCCCCTCCTTCCTTTCCAGCTGGGCCGAGATCTCCTCGGCCCCCTCCCCCAGGGGCGGAAGCCAGGGCTGAATGAGCTCCTGGGCATCAGAATGACCCCCCGGCTTCAGCAGGGGGCCACCTTCAGGGACTAAGCTGGTATACCCCAGAGACGGGGCTTCGAGCAGTAGAAACCAGACACACTGGACAAACAGGACACTTAGCTCCTCTGCCTTCTTTCCGAGAACTTAACAAGGCCTCCGGCTTTTCTTCAAGTTCCCTGCTTCTGCCGTTGAGTCAACGGTCTCCATCAGACGGGAGGCAGAGTGGGCTGACAACGGGCAGGCTTGTCTTTTTAGCTCTCTGCCTCAGACTTCCTGCTGGTGACAGTTCCGTCCCTGCCTTTTTACAGTTACGACCTCACTGCATTCTAAATGTCCTCGACTGCTTTACGTGGGGTCAGGGATGGGCACCGAAATGTCCAGCGGCCTCGTGTTTTTAAACTATGCCCTGTGTCCTCCGAGAATCTGGGAGCTTTGTGCAGTCCAGCTGTGAAACGTCGGCTGGAAGAGAGGAAGAGGTTTTGGTGATCCCTTGGGGTAGCCGTGCTTGGCGAAAGTCACAAAAGCAGCGTCTACTCTGCATCTGGGAGGCTCATCGCTGTGGGGAGACCCGGAAACCGCGGCACCTGCCGAACAGGGCTCCACACTTCTGTCCCCCACCCAGAACGCCGCCGAGCGCCCACGCCTGACAGCTCCTTTGCAGACGCCGCTGTGTATGTCCCGGGAAATACAAGAGGGGGCACGAGTGACGAGGAAAGGCGTCCCAGGTGCTCTCGGCACGGGGCAGGGAAAGTTCCTGAGGATCCTTCCTTTCAGCCTGGCGTTCCCTCAGTGGGAGGACACTGGGCGGGAAAGGCGGGCTAGCGCGGGAGCAAGCCGCGTGCGGGGCCGGAGACAGCTCCGTACCTGCAAGTCAACCAGAGCGGCCAGGGGCACCCGGGGGGCTCGGTCGCTTACCCCCCCCCCCCCCAGCTCTTCATTTCAGCTCAGGTCAGGATGTCACGGTTCATGAAATTGAGCCTGCATTGGCCTTTGTGCTGACAGTGTGGAGCCTGCTCAGGGCTCGCTCTCTCTCTCTCTCTCTCTCTCTCTCTCTCTGCCCCACTCCTGCTCATGCTCTCTCTCAAAATAAATAAATACACCTAAAATTTTTTTTTAAAAAATCAGAGCGGCCAGATGCAGGACAGGTTAACTGACAGGTTAACGTGGCCGGCTTCACCGCCAGCCACGTGTGTGCCTGGATTGTTACGATGCCATCGTTCCTGGACTTGTACGTTTTCCTGTTTCTTCGCAGAGGCAGAACCGCAAAGCACAAGCACCACTATATTTCGAAGCACTTAGAAAAGCGTCTCAAAAGCTTTTTGTGTCCTTTGTACGGCCTGTGTCTTGACTCCTAAGATCTCATGTATTTCCATGGACGTGTGGGAGGAAAGAGCCCAGCGTGTAAACACCTAGGCATTTTATGAATACTCATACTATAGCTTATCTACCTATTGAAACCCAGAAATAAATCTCTGAAATTTGCCTGAAGTGACTCTATTAATCATAACTCAAAGAATGTAAAAGCATAGAAAGATGTATGCTGAAACTAAACAAAACCAGAAACGCAAAGCTCAGATCCTGCTCAAATAAAAGCAGGAAGAATGTTTTTTATTCAAATACACAAACGCCTCCGTGTGGTTTCTACCTGTCCCAC